>NC_061099.1:27119331-27122117 GCF_015104395.2 Macrobrachium nipponense | reverse complement strand
GTAGCTCGATATATGTATATGAATCACGGTAATGTGATATGACTATATATATATATATATATATATATATATATATATATATATATATATATATATATATATATATAGCAGTATATGTATATATATATATATATATATAATATATATTATATACATATATATATATATATATATATATATATACATATATATATATATATATATATATATATATATGTATATATATATATATATATATATATATATATATATATATATATATATATATATATATATATATATATATATGCCTTTATTTATGATTTATTGATTTATCACGTTCCTACTTTCGGTGATTCCAGTTTATTATATATATATGATTTAATGATATATTATAGATAGAGATAATATAGATTGATATGTATAGAGATATATGTATAATTATATTTAAAATTATAATATATATATATATATATAAAATAAAAGGATGGAGAAAAGCCAGCGTAGCATCATACATGTATTTTCCAAATTTTCGAGACTTTGGGTCTCATCATCAGGGCTGTAAAATATACAAAATATACAAATTAAAAAAGGCTCAGTATTTAATATAATAAAAATGGAACAACATAAAAGTAAATATAATAATTTAAAAATGAACTAGAAAAAAAAATATATATATATATAAAAAATTAAAGTGAAGAATGCTTAAGTTAGTACCTATCTCTAGGGAGTTAAAAAACTGAGTGACATTGTCTGGTTTGGAAAGGAGGACGTCAAACTATGCTATATATAGAATTGTAGAAGAAGTCGACCATTAATAATGGGGGCACCAAGCTGTTTGATTGTTAACGACTCCAAAACAGAGAGAGAATAGTCATTGGGCGCTTGGGTGACAATGCGAAAAATCCTTATATGAAAATGATGTTTTACATTTATTGCAATGTTCTCGATGTTGGAAAATTCTTTCGTTTTCTTCAAAAAAAAAAAAAAAGGGGTAAAGTACATCCCGTACGGTGACTGACTCCGAGATGAGAATCGATTCTGACTTTGAGCAATCTTTTGGTGGCTCCCACGTATTTCCCGATCTTACATTTCGGGCAAGTAAAGCAATATACCACCAAAGATCGCATCAAAGCCGGAAGTTTATCTTTGTGGGAGAACAAAGAACCCAGAGTTTTAGGATTTTTTGCTACTAACTTAAGATTCACAGCCGGAAAAGTTTTCTGAATGACTTTTTGTATTTGCACCTTAAATACATTAGAATGAATGAAAGGGTATCGAGGCATATAATTAATAGTTAGGCACGTTCGGTACAAGTTGACGTGGCTGAAATTTATCATTTAAAAAGTTATTGAACATATTTCAAGAATAAGGCTGGAGGATACGAATTGTTTTTAAAAAACTGAAGTAAAAAAATTGGATTTCGCTTTGTCTTGTTGTTCAAGATTATTCCATGCGCTATTATCTATTAGGTTATTTAACTTGCGTAAAAGTCTGTTGGAATGAGTCAAATAACCTAATAGATAATAGCGCATGGAATAATCTTGAACAACAAGACAAAGTTTTAAACTTATCCAACATCCCCCTTACTGTAAATCAACATTTAGTTTTAAATTTAGGCTTATCCTTTGCCCTAATGCCAGACCGCAAAAACAACCTAGACTTCATAGTGGCTTTTGATAAATTCATATCTGACAAAAACTACAGCCGTGGAAAGAGATATGTTTAAAAGGAGTGTTACTAAATGCTTTAACTGACCTTCATAAAAAGAAAATATCCTGTTTCCCCGCAGATTCATGATAGCCATCCACTCGCTAAAAAAGTTAGATGTTATAATAAGTAGATCCGACAAAGACGGCAAAATTGTAATAATGGACAAAGACTTCTACCTCGACAAAATCAACCAGCTCCTTAGCGACACAAATACTTACGAAAAACTGACGAAAAATCCCCTCCAGAACGTTCCCACAGAATTTTTTCGGAAAGTAAGATTAATTGGCCAAGACAAAAAAGAGTATTGAACTATTAGAGAAATTTAAAGTAATTAATCCTAAATTACCCTACTTTTATGGTCTTCCCAAAACTCACAAAGACAATCTTCCATTCAGACCCATCGTTTCATGCGCCGGAGCTTTCAATTACAAAATTTCTAAATGGTTAGCTGGCCTCCTTTCTCCTTTTTTAGGCACTTTTTCTCCCAGTCACATCAAACATTCGGAAGACTTTTGTCACAAATTCAGAGAAGCACATATACCACTTCACAACATAAAACTTTTAAGCCTTGACGTAGACTCCCTATTCACAAAAGTACCAGTACAGGAGGACGTTCTTCAGTTTTTAAGGGAAAAATTTATCCCCCTATTCAGATCATTTCCCTTTGGCACTTGACAAAATAATAAAGTTAGTTGAATTATGTGCATCTAATAAACGTATTTTCATTCGGGGAATCATTCTACAAGCAAAAATTCGGGTGTAGTATGGGTAGTCCTTTAAGTCCTATTTTAGCCAATCTGTAACATGGAATACTTTGAAACTACAGTAATAAATGCAATAAAACCCAAAAACATGCTGTGGATGAGATACGTGGATGACATACTAAACATTTTGGGATAAATAAGTGGGGTAATTTTAATGAATTCCTCTCAAAATTAAACGCATTAGTGCCCAGCATCAAATTTAAAGTTGAATGGGAAACAGACAACAAAATTCCTTTTCTTGATGTTTTAATAATCAGAGACACGACAGAATACAAATTTACCATATACAGAAAACCAACGTTCTCACTTTCATATATTCACTACTTTATG
>NC_061099.1:27111831-27114331 GCF_015104395.2 Macrobrachium nipponense | reverse complement strand
ATAAATATTTTTTTTTTGTATCAATATGCCAAGGCACATTTAGGCTAAAAATCTTAACCGGTGAAACGATCAGACCAGAAACATTCTCTCTCTCTCTCTCTCTCTCTCTCTCTCTCTCTCTCTCTCTCTCTCTCTCTCTCTCTCTGTAAGGTTGGAAGAGAGACTTGTTGTGTTCGAATCAGGTAATCTGAAGATCAAGTACGGTTAAAAAAAAATAAGAAAAAAACTACTCTAAACAAACAAAGAAAACTATTGGAATTCATGGGAGCTATTGTAAATGTGTTCTGTTACTTATGATAACCTAGGGAAATATTTCTGCTCATATTTATTTTAGATGGCGTACGACGGAACCACAAAAGTAAGCAAACACAGACGTTTTAAAAGAGTTACGCTTTTTGCACATTAAAATATTTTTTAAGAAAGGCATAAAAGAAAAATTTATAAAATATTTTTTAAGAAAGTCATAAAAGAAAAATTGAGAGAGAGAGAGAGAGAAAATATTTTCTAAGAAAGGAATAACAGAAAAATTGAGAGAGAGAGAGAGAGAGAGAGAGAGAGAGAGAGAGAGAGAGAGAGAGAGAGAGAGAGAGAGAGAGAGAGTGAGAGAGAGGTCGCGCCCTAGAGAGCGACTGTCTTCTCAGATAAGAGTTTGTCCATTAAACATAATGAGGTAGCGAATACGCCGCCTGAATCTTTGATGTCATTATGAAAATTGGCTGACTTTTAAGGGGCACTATTGCCTTTCACCTCTCTCACATTAATCTTCATTCTCTCTTCTTTTGAAGCCGTTGCTGTATTTCAAAGCAAACTTCGCCGCTCCTCAAGATTTTTTTGTTTCAAAGGCCATCTTTCAGGTTCTCGTGCAAACATTATTAACCTTCTTGACAAATATATTTTTAATGTGATTTGATATTCATTTAGTTAGAAAGAGACCCTCCTATCCCTCCTACTCCATTTCACCCTTTCTCTTTATCTCTAGGGAATAAGATATGAATGGGCTACATGTTCCAAGGTAATGTCATTGCCATAGCTTTCTCTCACAAACGAACCACATCAGAAGTCTGGAAATCTACTTTCAGAATTCTTCATCCTCAATAATACGTTTTCTTTGCTTAGTTTTTGGCCCGCGCTGCGCTAATACGTTTTCTTTGCTTAGTTTTTGGCCCGCGCTGCTGTAATACGTTTTCTTTGCTTAGTTTTTGGCCCGCGCTGCGCTAATACGTTTTTCTTTGCTTAGTTTTTGGCCCGCGGCTGCTATGATAGTTTTCTTTGCTTAGTTTTTGGCCCGCGCTGGCGAATACGTACTCTTTGCTTAGTTTTTGGGCCCGCGCTGCTATAATACGTTTTCTTTGCTTAGTTTTTGGCCCGCGCTGCTTTAATACGTTTTTTTCTTAATTTTTGGCCCACGCTGCTTCTGAAATCTGTAAGGCAGCTATTAGTCTTCCCTTATCACTTTCCGTCGACACCATATTGATACATGAAGGGTATTTCAGCTTTACTTCCAGTTGATTATAATGATACTTTTCTTTCCGAATCGTTCCTTGGGCAGTCATGATGATGTTTAGGAGTCGATATTTTTTTAAAAATATTTGATTTTGTTTGTATAGTCAACATGCTAAACAACCCTACTGGCATTTACAAATCTGTCTAAGAAATTTTAGTGTTCTTGTGGATTTGTACCTTTTCTAATTCCATCTCACTTTGCAATTCCGTGTCATAAATTTCTCTGGCATCATTTCGGTTTCTTTTTTGTGTTTTCACATAATATTTTGTGTTATCATATAATATTATCCTTCATATCGCTTTATCTTCCAATCATTTCCGTGTTATTTGCAATTATTAACTACTCTGTATTCCATATTTACTATGAACTTTATCTAAAAAACTACCTCTAATCCCTCCGCCTACTAGTTCATTTAACTCTGGGAATATTAACACGACATTTCTCATTAAGGAAATGCGTGCTACTTAGCGTCACCATAAGTCAAACTAGAAATAAGTAACCCAAACAAATATGCCAAGAGTTATTTACAACAATATTTAACGGGTTCCCGAAAAGGCAGCTGTGTCACTGATATACGAGACCAAATTAAACAGGATAATATATCAAATAAAGCGATTCGCATTAACTTCATTAGGAATGTTCACGAGGGCACTTCATTTATTCCACAGACGCACCGGCCATTTTGAAAACTAATGAATAAGGAACGCCTAAAGACTGTTGGTGTGACCAAGAATTGAGTGGACTGAGGCTGGGTACTCCTTGTTTGATGTCTGTACAAAGAAATTGTTGAGTTTCTGTAAGAAATGATTGGCAAGTATCAGACACTTTGGGAAATCGCCAATGGAAAATGTCATACCCAATTCAGCTCTACAGAGAGAGAGAGAGAGAGAGAGAGAGAGAGAGAGAGAGAGAGAGAGAGAGAGAGAGAATGCATACAAAGAAATGGTTGAATTTTCTGTAGGAGATGATTGGCAAGTCGTCAGGTATTTTGGGAAA
>NC_061099.1:27081831-27104331 GCF_015104395.2 Macrobrachium nipponense | reverse complement strand
ATAGATCGTTATAGAAACATAAACCGGTTTATTCCAAATATAGAGATCCATATTATTAGAGCGTAAGTAATTATGCTTGTATTTGTTATTGATATTAAATATTCAACCCTGAAAAAGGGATTATCATAGATATGGGCTTGAATCGTTTCATTTGCTCGCATGAAGAGATATTGCATTTTTATGACGTTTAATTTTGTTACTGTTTGCTTTAACATTTTAAAAAATAGCTGGTATTATTATTATTACTACTATTGTGATTTATTTTTTGTATATCATCGGTATCATTATCAACGGCAGTGGCAGTCGAACATAGAAGTATTGTGATGATTATTTTTTTTAATGCCAATTTAATAACGTGGATGCCCCTTCGTGTTATTTTTTAAAAATATTTTCTGCTACAAAGATATTTTCCACTTCTCATTAGATTTAATTTCCTTCTCTCTTCTCAATTATTTCGTTCCTAACGCATTAAGTAACATCCAGTCATTCTGTCTGAAGCTTTCTACATAGAAATAAGATAGTTCTCTCTCTCTCTCTCTCTCTCTCTCTCTCTCTCTCTCTCTCTCTTTAATTCTCTTTCGAAGTTTGTTACTAAAACTACTACTTTTACTACTGGGGTCGGTGAGTGAGAGACAAACTCTCCAAATGTTTTGTGGTTATTTTAATGTTATCAATAAATATTTAACTTTTCTCACTTTTTACTCAAAAGCAAGTTATTATTATGTGAGGGACATTTCACTTTTGTTTATGTTTTTTCTTAATAAAAGTTTCTTCCTTCCCGTTCAGTAACTAAACCCTTAGGAGAATTTTCCCAAGATTCCTAATTTTGCTCTATCGTTCCTTTTACTTTTCCAAACTAGTTCTCAAGTTTTTATTCCAGAACGATTATGTCCATTTTTGTGTTCGGATTTTTGTTTTGCTTTTTAATCTTACTGCATAATTTCCGTTTTCTTCCGGGGCATCTCTTAATATACCAAGACATATAACGCCTATGAACTTTCGCTTTTAATGGTGGGTATGATAAGGGTTAAAGTGGTATCTGGCCATCTTTTAATATGATAGGACATATACCTATGAACTTTCGCTTTTGCTGGTGGGTATGATAAGAGTTAAAGTGGTTTCAGTCCTGTCTGTCGTATCCTATTTTCTAACAATATTTTCAAAGATTTTTTATCCTTCAAAAGTTGAAATATAACTTACTGAGTATAATCTCGAATAACAACGACAACACCAACATGAATTTTGATTCACTGCAAGGCAGGAAACTACAAAACAACGTTTGTAAATTGGGGTGGTAGGAAGGATATCACTGTGGAAAACCCAGCCCCCCCCCCCCCCAACCCTTTTTTTTTCTCTCCGGCAGTTCTTAGTTTCCGTAAACAAGTTCGTTCTTTATTCATATATTTGGATGCCTCCTTTTCCAAAAGAAAGATACCCAAGGACATCTAGACAGGGCTGCGGGAAGTGGTAAACATGGGCAGACTTGAGACCATCTCCACACATTTATAAGCATAAAAAAATAAGAATTGTGAATCTGTGTGCAGAGCAATAGTAGGAATTGAAGTAGGTTTGGAGAGATTTGCTATAATAGTTTGTAAGCATAAATATCAAAATAATACTTATTATCATTGCTATGAGCGCTTTATAAGCATACAAAAAATTGGAATTGTGAATCTACGTGTAGAACAATACTAGGAGTTGAAGTGAGGTTGGAAGAGATTTACTTTAACAGTTTGTAAGTACAAATATAAAATACTTACGATCATTGTTACGAGCGCAAAAATGGGGTTTTGCGATATATTCTATAATTAGTCGTCATAACGTTTCGATGGGCGTGTCGTGTAAAATAGGGAAAAAAAAAAATTGGATTTCCGCTTTAGGAGCAAGAGCCCTTGCTGGCATAAGACCAGCATGAATTTAAACAACAACGCTCCTTTAAGTAAATGGACGCTGAAAAATGTTTTTTGTAATGAGCATGTTTTAAAATAACATGACATGTAACCATAGCCTCATGCACCCTTTTTCTACAACTGGACTCCAGAAAAAAAATGATAGAACAGATTATATTGTACAATTACTCGTCTTCTTCAAAATTCCCAGCGCCTCAGTGGCGTGGTTGGTATGCTGTTGGTGAGCCACCTCGGTGGCCGCTAGTTCGATTCTTGAGCATTCCATTGAGGGGTTAGAGATGTGTATTTCTGGTGATAGACGTTCACTCTCGACGTGGTTCGGAAGTCACGTACAGCCGTTGGTCCCGTTGCTGAATAACCACTGGTTCCATGCAACGTAAAAACACCATGCAAACAAACAAACAAACAAACAAACAATGTTTAGTGGAAGTTGTTCACCCGCGATTTCGCTGCAGAATTTACGAAAAACGCGAATACATATTTGGTTATTTCTTGACCCTTGATACGAGCACTTTCTCTTTTTCTGTTTCGTAATTAGTTTCTCTTTCCAAACACCATTTGATTATTTACATTTAGGTATTGCATTTTGCTTTCCGTCTTATATCTTCTGTTTATTTTATGATATTTATATTCTGGTGCGCATCTCCTTTTTCGTGACAGCTTATTTAACAGGAGTTGATAATCATAAGATTATCATTAAACTAATTACCATTTGAACAAATCTTACAACAGAAATAATCACTTCGACCAACAAACCGCGTTAAAAATCAAAATGATTGCATAGCATTAATTAGGAAATTAAAAATTACCACAGACAAGTGAGTTATAAAGATTATAAACCTTTTCCTGCTATAAATAAGAAATGTGAAAATTGAACCTCGTGCGTAATCCACAATGTTTAATAATGTATTGCTTGATCATTAAAAAAATTAAATTCCAGTCTTGTATTTCTTGTGACTAGAGAGAGAGAGAGAGAGAGAGAGAGTGCATTTTGCAAGTGTAGAGTTAAGACATATGGAGAAGGTACGACTTTTAGATAGAAATAGGGACCAGAACGTAAAACGAGAGAGAGAGAGAGAGAGAGAGAGAGAGAGAGAGAGAGAGAGAGAGAGAGAGAGAGAGAGAGAGAGATTTCCAACAAGATACCATATTGAGGAAAGGAAAAAAGTAAAATCTTTTTTATGGAGAAAAATAACAATTGCAGATATTTGTGGAATGCGAAAGAGTCCTACAGTAATTAAACGACAAAACGAAAGTAATTGCCTAGGAATATGCCAGTGAGAATATTATCACCCAGATAAGTAATTTATTTACGGTTTGGTTTTAATTGGTGAACTGGCGTATTGTCGATTCAGCGGATAAGGGCGTATGCGTGTGTGAATAAAATATGAAGTTTAATTTAAATCAGGAATAATTTCTGACGTTATTGTTAGAATAAACTAATATCCTATATATATATAATATATATATATATATATATATAAATAAATATATAGATATATATATATATATATATATATATATATATATATATATATATATATATATATTCATTCATCCAAATGGAAAGCTTTAGCTGTTATGATTTCGAGCGAACGATTTTGTTTGTTTAGAATATATTTATCGTTTCCATTTAGAATTTGAATTGGATTTTTAGAATTTTTTTCAAAATAGGAGAATTATTGAAGAGAATTCATTTGAAAACGTATCTAGCCTGAGAGATGAATAAGTCGCGATAATTTCTAATTAAAGCTGACTTTACGAGTACAAACCTTTATAAACGATTGTTCATTTTTCCTAAGGTTTTTGAAGCTTTTATTTAACTCGTTCTTTTACTGCCCTTGCCACATATTCGTGCGTATCATTTTCTTTTGTGTGTGTGTGTGTTTGTTTTTGTTTGCCCATTGCACATTGAACCCACAATGTTTTTACTAAATACTTATAGTGGCCTATGCGCATGTTTTACCTTCCGTGCCGTTGTAATAATTCAATTTCAGCGGACCCCCCCCATTACCCAATTTATCACCGATGTTCCCCCCATAAATGTTTGATATTTGGGTGTGAGGAAAACATCAGTGTAAAGTGAACGCCAAAAGCTCTCGTAAAAAATGCATAACAAAACGAACAACTTGAAAAATGTTATATCCCTGTCTTTAAAGAGACAGTGCTTGATGATATATATACTGATTTTTTTTTTTTTTTTTTGTCATGTGTAAAAAGTAAAATCTCAAAGGCTGTGATGTTTGAGTTCTTCCTGAGGTCAAAGTAACGTATTACGTAGTTAGCAGTGTAAATATTTTTTTTTTTATTTACCTTCCATATAGGCATTCCTTGTACCGGTTTTATCTCATTCATAGAAAGGTCTCTCGTGCATATTTGTAATGAGGTTATGTTTTTTATTTAAAGGGCTGATATGTTTGTTTAGGCAGATGGGTTTTTTGCTTCACGTGTATTTTGCTTGCTTATGAATAATTAATGATAACTGGTTCTGCTCGTGGTTAGGCGTCACAGAGTTACGTTGGATCAATAAGGCTAAGATTCTTTTTATGAATTTCAACGTTCATCCTTACACACTGGCATATCCTGTTTAAGGATTTCAGGTCTTCCGTCGTTATATAACTTGCTTGGCTTTAGTCATACTGTGAATTATAGCTCTACTTACACGATGAACTGAAGCAGTACAACAGTTTGGTATAATGATATTTTACGGATCTTTAGAACTGCTTTACGAATCACATTTTTAAAATGAACGTTAAGAAAAGCATTCATATAATGATTCGAGTTTACTAATTGCAGTGTATCTTTAGAAAAAGTCTTTTTCCTTCAGTTTTGCTACTGCATTTATAGCACCTATGTAGTTTTTGACTTTGTTTAGCGCTTCTCTAGTGAAGAATTTTTATGATTAGATCAACTTTTTGCGTCACCAGAATCACAGCGAGCTTCTTCAAGAGAAGATTGCGACGCCAGATAATCTTTAATGAATGAATCAATCAATCAGTCTTCAAGAGATGAAACTAAGTATGTGATATAGTTTACGACGTATGCATCAATTTGATGACCAAATTCAAAAGGTCTTCGTCCAAGCAGAGGAATTCTTTCATGATTTTGAACAATAGGTTAAAGAGTCAAGAGTCCAAGAGAATCTTAATCTGTCTGAGGACAGACTAAAATATTAGTGTTGCGAGAATGAAGTCAGTTTCCATTCTGTTTTCAGATAGGGAGCTGGAACTGGATACCAATCCATAGCATATGGAAGTGAAGGTGAAATGCTAGTAATGAGAACGGCAACAATTATTTTTGCCAACTAGAATGCGAAAATCAGATGAGAGAGAGAGAGAGAGAGAGAAGAGAGAGAGAGAGAGAGAGAGAGAGAGAACATTTTGCAAGTGTAGAGTGTTAGATATATAGAGAAGGTACAATTTGTTAGAGAGAATAGGGCAGAACGTAAAACGAGAGAGAGAGAGAGAGAGAGAGAGAGAGAGAGAGACTGTGTATCTCGAGGGAGAGAGAGGGAAGGCTAAAGTCGAGAGAGAGAGAGAGAGAGAGAGAGGAGAGAGAGAGAGAGACCTGAAATTGAAGTGGAGCCAACCCTCTCTCTCTCTCTCTCTCTCTCCTCTCTCTCTCTCTCTCTCTCTCTCTCTCTCTCTCTCTCTCTCAAAGTAGAAGGGGAGGAGAAAGTAATTTACTTGAGATGAGCAGTAGGAACGTTGAGCTTTTTGATGTTCGTAAAAATTTTGTACTCATTAGAAAATTGATGAAAGACCCTAAGGCCTTCCTCGAGTTGTTTAAAAAAAAGAAAAAAAAGAAGTTAGCAACCCAATTCGAATGGGACGAGAAGTTTTGGGACCATTTTAGTTCTGAACAAATTTTTGAAGGTAATGCGAGGATACGTTACAGGGAATTCAATGAAGACGAATGTGTAGGTTATGATATTGTTTAAAGATTGTATTATATCCTATGAAATTATAGAAACTTACAGGCAACGGTTCAGTAATCATATTCATAAAGGTGCTGGAAGGACCATGTTGAAAAGATTGATATTTTGAGTAGATTTTTTTTTACTGACTGAAAAGGTAGATTTTTTTTATACTTTTTTTTGAGTAGATGGCTTTACAAATTGAAAAGGTTCGTAGATAACAAGGCCTTTGTGCCATTATTGGAATTTACGTTAGATGAATTTGGAATATAGAATTCCCCCCCCTAAATATAAAAAGATTATACAGAAGAGACAGAAATCTTTAGCTAAACCTGCCGGGTTGCTCACTAATCCATAAAAGGAGAGGAGCTGTGAGGACATGTGGAATTAGTCAAGCTTCTGGAAGCCTCTGCGATAGAGACGAAGAAGCTTATAGAGAAATAATAATGTAGCTAATATGTATCGTTCAATTCACTGAAAACCGATAACATATATTTGAATGTTGTAGCGTGGATTGTCAGAAATCAAAGCATTATCATCATCAGAAAAACAATGAGCATATCGACCATTGGAAAATAGGCAACCATCTTTAAATACTGATACAACAATCGCATAGAGAAGAGCTTGAAGAAAATGAAAAGTGATGAATTTACCGAAAACATAAAGTCTACTTATAAGAGTAGATACTAATTTTAGAAGTGATGGTAACATTACTCACTGAACGATTTTTTATGAAGATATTCTTATCCCGTTTCATGGATATTCATACGTTGAGAAATACTTTTGTTTTTCAGCATCGTTACTGACAATTTTTACTAAAATTGAGAGCATAATTAAAGGGAAAAGTGGATCTTCTTGTCCCAGGTTGCGCGACGGTACACAACGTCAGTAAGTTGGGACCTCTCGTCACGACCCCTCTCTTATTACCTTTACCGTAATTCTTCACCTAAGTCAAAGTAGTATTATTGATGATGAAAATCAAGAAATAATTAAGATATGAGTATTTCTGTGCTAATTTTTTACTGTATCTATAGTTGACGATTTTGTGTGTTCTTTAGAACAATGACAAATAAAATCATCTTGTATTTGAACATTCTTTACATCTTCATGAAGAGGTTTGTAAACCACTGTTTTTTATTATTATTATTATTATTATTATTCTTATTATTATTATTATTATTATTATTATTATTATTATTATTATTATTTTATTTTTATTTATTTATTTTTTTTTTTTCATTTATATTGACTCACGTGATTATGAGTTTTCTTTGGATTATTATTATTATTATTATTATTATTATTATTATTATTATTATTATTATTATTATTATTATATTATTATTATTATTATGTTTGCGTAAAAAATCTATGGAACTCAGTTTAATTTCATGAAATGTCAAAACAATTATCAGATGTGATTATGATCATTATAATAATCTTGTCACCTGAGTTAAAAATCAGTATATACCATAAAACCAATGATTCTGGCAGATAAAGTAGACCAGTAGGGAAAAAGAAAAAGAAAAATAATAAGAATAGACTGTAGTACAAGAAAAAGAATCAGATATTAATCCCGAAAGGAAGTCGAGGAGTAACTTCGAAAATTGTTCTGTATTGGGGAAGAGAATAAAGCACAAAATCGTTGAGCAGCTGATGGCAAGAGCAGAAAATTAATCTTCGTAGCATTAAACGATTTTTTTTTAATCAGGCTGTGGACGCCTTAGGAATACATGATTATAGCGCCCGTTAGTCTGCATTTGATCTGTATTACTGCTGCAAACACGAATGTTTAAGTAGATTTTCATTTTCCTCTGATATTTCGTTATTGCTAAGGCTACGCTTCTTTTATTCACTGGTACTTTTTACTTATGCTACTTAGGCCATCGAGAGAGATAAAAAAATTAGTAAGAATTAGCTGTTATGACTTGAAACTGGTATATAAGTATTCAAGCATATTATTGTGGTATTGAGTGAACAATGTCATCTTCAGTAAATATATGACATGTAATGTGTGTACCCTTTTGTTCAGGAATTATGCATCATGAATGAGAATATTGGCCTTAAAGCAAAAATACGTAACTACACATTAAGAATATATGAACCAGCGGGTATTATCTGTTCCAAATTTTATTACAGAGAATATAAGCTCCACGTATCTGCCATTAATGCGCCAATAAAAAAAAGTATTCTATGTACAATTTATGAATATGGAGCAGATTACCTCTTAGTTTTTAGTAAGGCAGAATGATAGTCTCTTTGTAAGAATAGAGTCCCGGCCCCCCCATCTCCAATACGCCGTGTTTTTTTTAATTTTTATTTTTTCAGGTTATTTGAGAAAATATAAAAGTATGCTGCTGACCCTCTCAAAATGGAAACGCTAAAGGCCACTCTCTTTTTAAAGGGATTTGTAGGAAAATGTATTTTATTATTTTTTTATTGGAAATTAAAAAAAAAGGGGCGACTAGGAAATTAACCCCAACCGGATTGAACGAGAAAAAATATGCAATTCCACATAATTAGCTGCAGACAACTCCAGAGAGAGAGAGAGAGAGAAGAGAGGGGTAGAGAGAGAGGAGGAGAGAGAGAGAGACGAGAGAAGAGAGAGAGAGAGAGAGAGAGAGAGAGAGAATATCCAATCCAGAAAACGCTGGAAGCTTCCAGCTATTATTTCTCACTTTTTAATGAGTAACATGCCCCAAGGGTGAAAGCCTTTAATTAGTTCCCATAAATGGGGTCCGACTGTTTCATACTCATTATATTGTGTCACTTTTAGAGGACTGAATAAACATACCCTGATGTTTCTGTGGATGTTTCTGTGGGGCGAAAATTTTACCTCTTTGTGCTTCTGCAAAACGCCGGAGGTTTTTCTCTTACTCAGGAGGTTATTACGACTCCGTTCCAAAGGAGGCTGTTGGGCTGCTCTCAACTCTGCACGACGTTTTTTTTTCTTTTATTTTCGTCATATTTTTCATCATTTAATCAGCATTTTTTACTCATAGTTTTATCATTTAATTAGCATTTTGTTGGTCTTTATGTTTATCATTAAATTAGCTTTTTTATTATTTCGTCATATTTTTATCATTTAATTAGCATTTTGATTATTGTTTCGTGTTTTATTATTTAATTAACATTTCCTTATTCATATTTTATCATTTAATTAGCATTTTTGTTATTTTCTTCGTATTTTTATCATTCATTGGCATTTTTCTTTTTTTGCTTCTCATTTTTATTATTTAATCAGCATTTTTTTTATTAATTTTATCATTTAATAAGCATATTTGTTATTATCTTATTTTTATCATTTAATTAGCATTTTGATTATATTCTTCATATTTTTATTATTTAATTGAACATTTCCTATCATATTTTATCATTTGATTAGCATTTTTATTATTTTCAGATTTTTATCTTTTAATTATAATTTTTTATTATTTTCTTCATATTTGTATTATTTAATTAGCATTTTTTATTCATATTTTATCATTTAAAATTGTATTTTCATTATTTTCTTCGTATTTTTTTATAATTAATTAGTATTTTTTTATTTGCTTCACATTGTATTATTTAATCAGCTTTTTTTTATTCATATTTTATTATTTATTTATTTAGTATTTTATTCTCTTCACATTTTCATGATTGAATAATTATTTTTATTCTTATTTTATCATTTAATTAGCATTTTAATTATTTTCTTCACATTTTTATGATTTAATTAGAAACTGTTTTTGTATGAGCACCTTCAAGCAATTGTTAATTTGTCAGTGTTTATCAGAAATCTTCTCTTCTGTTTGTTTTGTGAGGATTTTTGAATTTTATTATTATTATTATTATTATTATTATTTAAAAAATATCCACAATTATATATAAAAATATATTTCTTTGTAAAAATATAAAACAAAGACTTTCGAACACTTGAACGGTGTTCCTCATCAGTGTGACGTTTTAACGTCACACTGATGAGGAACACCGTTCAAGTGTTCGAAAGTCTTTGTTTTATATTTTTACAAAGAAATATATTTTTATATATAATTGTGGATATTTTTTAAACAATTTGTTTTCACGGAATTGTGAAAATCTTAACAAAAAAAAATTAGTTATTATTATTATTATTGTTAAAGATTGATGGCAGCATCAGTGGAATTGATTTTATATATGGTCTTTTCAATTCTTCTTATTATTCTCTTCTCATCAGGGCTGATATTTGCTAATAGCTGGCCGATGTTCATACATCTTGGTTAAAGAAATGTTTTCTAAAAATACTAATTTATTGTTATGATAACAAAAGTGATTAACAAATCTTAGTAATGGAATTCCAACGTTTCCAACCGTATCATCGGTTCATTTTCAAGGAAAGGTGAGCGTGAACTGATTGGAATGTGTCGTTCGGCGGTATTTATTGTGTCCCAGGTGCTCTGTCTGATGGGCGCCTGCGTCTTTTCCATTGGCTGAACAGAGGATTAAGTCCCTGAGTCAAGCCGTCTTGCAGAGGTGGAAGCTCGCACTGCTCTTCGCGTGCGGACGCCTGGAGACTGGGAGCATAGTATTGGGCAGGGGCACCTGATTGGTCCGTTCGATCGCTCTATGGTGCCGGCGGGCAGCGCCCTACGTGCCACCGTCGGGAGGAGTGAAGTCTCTTGAGTGGTGTTAAGGCTGGGTCTCTCCTTCCCGATGTGTAGGACCATATATAAAATCAATTCCACTGATGCTGCCATCATCTTTAACAAAACATGTTTAAGAGAGGGTCTCCTACCTTCATATTATTATTATATTATTATTATTATTAATAATAATAATAATAATAATAATAATAATAATAATAATAATAATAATAATAATAATTAATAATAATACCTGCAGTAATAAGTGGTACGAGCAACAACCTGAGGGAGTGATAGAAAACGATCAGGCAAAGATCCTCTGGGACTATGGTATCAGAACGGATAGGGTGGTACGTGCAAATAGACCAGACGTGATGTTGATTGACAAAATCAAGAAGAGAGTATCACTCATTTGACGTCGCAATACCATGGGACACCAGAGTTGAGGAGAAAAGAAAGGGGAAAAATGGATAAGTATCAAGACCCTGAAAATAGAAATAAGAAGGATATGGGATATGCCAGTGGAAATTGTACCCATAATCATAGGAGCACTAGGCAAGATCCCAGATCCCTGAAAAGGAAACTAGAAAAACTAGAGGGCCTGAAGTAGCTCCAAGACTCATGCAGAAAGAGTTGTGTGATCCTAGAAACGGCGCACATAGTAAGAAAAGTGATGGACTCCTAAGGAGGCAGGATGCAACCCGGAACCCCACGCTATAGATACCACCCAGTCGAATTAGAGGATTGTGATAGACCCCCCAAAAAAAAAAGAAAAAAAAATAATAATAATAAATAATAATAATTACCTGTTGTGCTCTCTGTAATAATTCGTGGTTTAGGAAAGAAAATGAAGTTAGCCATCCCAAGAAGTGGTCAAGGAATTCTGGATAAGTTATGTAACATATAAGAAGACCAGTGACAGTAAAGGTTTCTGATAACCAAAAGGAACACGTATAAAAATCCTGAAGAATGGCTTGGTCTTGTAGAATATCCAAATGTTGTCCTTTAGACTATAGAAAATATAAGATAATATATACAAAGTGAATAGCAGCCAGAAGAAACTAAGAAAATGAGAGATGGAATGGTCAAAGGCAAAGAAGAATTTAGACGGACAATGAACAGCAATTTCAGCGTGGAAATGTTTGTATAAATTCTATATTTAGAGTCCGAAGGGTCCAAGTTCAATTAGGTTTTTGGAAGCAAATGGAAAATGAAAAACTAAAGGCCGGTATGTTGTTGGCGTGCCACCTCGGTGGCCGCGAGTTCGATTCTCGGGCATTCCACTGAGTGGTTAAAGATGTGTATTTCCGGTGATAGAGGTGCACTCTCGACGTGGTTCGGAAGTCACGTCAAGCTGTTGGTCCCGTTGCTGAATAACCACTGGTTCCATGCAATGGAAAACACCATACAAACAAACAGAACGGCAGTAAAATGTATTTCAAATGGAAGTAGGATTTGGACAAGTTGGTGGATTTCACCTTTAAGGATTGAAAGAACGACATGAAAAGAGCTAATTCATAGTAAAAACAGCTTAATTGAAATAACTGGTTATCAAAGACGTTTAGCTTTGTTCTGGTGTCTGGAATAGCTATGATGATGAAAGTCTAACTTGACAAAAGCTTCAGTAACTTTCTTCTGTCGATAAAACTTGTTAAATGGACAATATTGTCATGAAGTTAGTGTGTGATGAGAAGGCCAAAAGGTAAAGAACATTCATGTATAACGAATGTGTAAGTATATTCAGGATGAGCAAACAAGGAGAATGACAATAAAAAGTGGAAAACTCTGCTATTATTACGCCTTGTCAGGAAAAACAGTTGACTATCTGAAATGAAAAAATTTGTGAGAGCATAAGACTAAATTAACTTCTTGTTTGGTGACAAAAAACGAGTCGCTGGAATGAACTCATTCAGAGGTTATACAAGCAACGTGAAGCAAACTTTAGGACTCTTACTGTTGATTATTATGAAGACCAGGAGTGACGAGAAATGATGGAAGGACGTGAAAATCTTTTTCGTCCAAAGTGGAAATGAGGAAATGACTGCTCGTTACAATGAGAAGAGAAGTGTAGATTTAAACATAGACATTACCTCTAGTACAACTATTAAGTTCACCAGTTAGGAATCTAATGAATTAATTGACTTATTCCTTTATACCGTTTGAAAATTTAATGAAGTAATTGCTGCACTATTTGAGAATTGAATGAAGTAATTGATCTATTGCTTCACTATTGAGAATTGAAAGAAGTAGTTAGCCTTTTACTTCACCATTTGAGAATTGAATTAAGAAATTGCCTGTTAATTCACTATTGGAGAATTGAATTAAGTATTTGATTTATTGTTTCAATATTGAGAAATAAATGAAGTAGTTGGCTTATTGCTTCACAATTTGAGAATTGAGGGAAATAGTTGACCCATTGCTAAATTTGAAAGAAAATATTAAAATTAAGTGAAGAAGTGATTTGAATATAAGTACAGAATCTGGAATGAATAGAAAATATGTTTAGAAGGAATTTTACGATGTTCAGGTCTGTAATCGTCCAAGAATTTAGGTGTACACGTGATATACTAAGTATATTGAGAAAACATGGGTTTTTGTGTATGCCTATGTATATATGTACCGATTATGTATTTCCACGAAAATTCTGCCTTAAAAAACTAAGAATAATATAAACAATAACAGCGGACGAACAAAATTTCTTCTGTCTGAACCACCCTTTTCAACTCTAGGAAAAAATAAAAATGTTTCGCCAGATTTGACACTGCTGGTCAGGTCAGTTTATTTAAACAAGCTTGACCTTCGGTATCGTTGCTTTTGAAGAGGACGAAACCAAAACAATAACAGAATGCCATTTTTTTCCTTAAAGCAATCATAGAATTTTGACTTTTCCATAGTTATTTGAAAATCGGTTATTTCAATAATTCTTGCTCTGTTTTACGTTTTGACCTTTTTAAGTTAGAAACTATGAAGTTTCTAAAATAAAGGTAGTTATACATTTTTACCAGTTAAAAACTCAAGTAAATTCTGTGTGGGAAGTCAACAGACCAAACCCATTGTATTTTGAAGTCATCAAAACAAACGAATTCTGGAGATCCTAAAATATGTTTTGTTGTTGCTGGTTCCTACAATAATTCCCAGATTTCTTTAACTGACCTGACAGGAGATTTTTTTTTCTATGCTGTGGGCATCTGATGATAGTGAATTTTGTTACGTCAATCATGTTAAGTAAGACTCAAATATAATATTGTAGAGAATCGAAACAAACCATCCAGTAACTTTTAAGAAGAAGTTATTTTCCTTTTCTGTCTCGATAAATCACTTCAACTCTATTAAGTTAGAGGCTTTATGTAAAACAGTAATAATTAGATAGATATCTAGTGGCCAATTCTCTCTCTTCTCTCTCTCTCCCGGCCTCTCTCTTCTCTCTCTCTCTCTCTCTCTCTAAGCTTCGAGTTTTTGTTAACTTGTTAATTTCCGTATCCAATCTCATTGACACAAACACATTGTGTTTCTTTACAAACATTAATAACCACAGCCTTGTTCAGTGTAATTCGATATCTTTTTTATTGTTTTCTTTTTTTCAATATCTCGTTCTTAGGCGTTATTTTGAGTTTATATTCGCCCTTTTATCCTTTACACACACGCGTATATATATATATATATATATATATATATATATATATATATATATAATCTATATATATATATATATACATATATATATATATATATATATACTATATATATATATATATATATATAGTACAGTATTTGGCCGTGAGGAAATTCAGGGAGATGTTTCGATATTACCTTTACCCCACGTGGAAAATAAAGCAATAAATAATGGTATGGAGCCTTACCTATTTTCACCCCCATTGGTCCCTTTCCAAATGTTCTTATTTGAAAAAAAAGAAAAACTCTTGAAAACGGTCGATGTGGCCAAAAAGGGCATGCTCCATTATCCATATTTATTGCCTCGCATTCTAAGTGGAATGAATATATATATATATATATATATATATATATATATATATATATATATATATATATATATATATATATATATATATATATATATATATATATATTTATATATATATATGTGTGTGTGTGTGTGTGTGTGTGTGTATGTATGCTTAAAAAATCACAGTAGATTCACGTGACTTCATTAAATAAGCGAATACCACAGGAAAATGATAGTCAGAAATCCAAGCGCTTTCGTCTTACTAAGACATTGTCAAGGAGCTAATGAAATACAATTGGAGAGAAAGGTCTCAGGTACACACAAGATCAAGAATACCAGATGGTTAATTGTCAAAAGGTAAAAATTAAGAGAGATAATCCAGGATTATCGGATAATCCTGGATGAGGAAAATCATATTTGCTCAATATTTTTTTTTTTTTTGCCATTTGAGATTTGAGATATTAAAACTGTTTGACAAATGTCCCAGTTCTTCTTTAGCATAATTTTTATCATCCATTATGTTTGCCGAGTCAAATTAAATATATATATATATATATATATATATATATATATATATATATATATACATATATATATATATATATATATATATATATATATATATATATATGTAAATATATATATATATATATATATATATATATATATATATATATATATATATATATATATTATACACCACACATGAATATGCTGTGTATATATATATATATATATATATATATATATATATATATATATATATATATATATATGTGTGTGTGTGTGTGTGTGTGTGTGTGTGTGTGTATGTATGCATGTATGTATGTATGTATGTATACACACACAAACACGCATATATATATATATATATATATATATATATATATATATATATATATATATATATATATATATCAATATATATCAATACACTGAGCCGACTCAGTGCATTTCCATATGTTATATATTTCCATATCGGAAGAGGCAAATATCATTAAAGATACTCATCCAATCCACTCTTAATTATTTTAGGCGGTTAAACTACCAAAATTTTTTATTTTTTTTTGGGGGGGGGGGGGGCGAGTGTGGGGGGGTGGGGGGGGGGGGGGGGGGGGGGGGGGGGGGTGAAGTTTCCACAAAACTGGACTAAAAAGGCTCATCTCTCATCCTGGATGAATGGTTTACTCATATTCCCTTTACTCTTAGTCAGCCTGTGGCTAATGGACGCGACTGCATTTCACTGCATTATTTTAATCCATTTGTTAGGAGGCCTGCAGTGGAACTGGGATGCTAGGCGCCTCAGTGGCGTGGTCGGTATGGTCTTGGCCTGCCACTTCCGTGGCCGCCAGTTCGATTCTCCGGCATTCCACTGAGGGGTTTGAGATGTGTATTTCACGTGATAAATGTGCATTCTCGACGTGGTTCGGAAGTTACGTACAAAGCCGTTGGTCCCGTTGCTGAATAACCACTGGTTCCGTGCAACGTAAAAACACCATACAAACAAACAAACAAATTCTCACCCCATACCGTCAGCCAAACAAACCTATCTAAACGAAGAGAAGAAAAAAAGGCGGAACCTTCTAGATGAGGTGAATTTATTTGTATCTATCAAGGATAGACATTACCTGGTATCCGTTCCAAATGGGTTAAAATGTAATCACAGGCTCTAATAATACCCTTCTTGGAAGTGAGAGCAATATTATAAGAATAATAAAACGAAAATAAAGGTATGAAGTTTATAATAAATGAAATAAAGGGTATGAAGTCTATAACAAATGAAAATGAAGGGTATGAAGTTTATAATAAATGAAAATAAAAGGCATGATGTTTATAATAAATGGAAATAAAAGGCATGAAGTTTATAATAACTGAAAATAAAGGGTATGAAGTTTATAATAAATGAAAATAAAAGGTATGCAGTTTATAATAAATGAAAATAAAGGGTATGAAGTTTATAATAAATGAAAATAAAGTGTATGAAGTTTATAATAAATGAACATAAAGTGGGTATAAAAGTTTTATAATAAATGAAATAAATGGCGTGAAGTTTATGATAAATGAAAATGAAGGGTATGAAGTTTTTCATCTTGATTGCACATGGAATCTGAGTGGAATCGAGTCCTTTAGCTAATTGTAACGTGGTCACTTGACCGTATTTTGTTTTTTTTATTTGTCCCCGTGTTTTTGTACAGCCAGCACAAAACGGCCAAGGAAAGAAATGTCTCCTTTTCAGCCATAATGCCAAACTTACATCTGTTTCACGCTGACTTTCTTCTCTGCTCATAATTTTCTTTCTTCCAATCCATTAAACCACCGTTGTAGACAAGGATGATATATATAGGTATAAGCCACGAAGGAAAGTGATACACTTGAGTCGAAAGATCTTGTAGCTACTCCAGTTTTTCACTCATTCGTGGCTTATACCTATATTTATGCATTTGTCACGTTCCAAACTTTCGTGATTCAGTTCGATTACAACGATGATTATGGTTGATTCAGGATTTCTTATACCACCCTGATGTAAAAAGGCAAACTTATGAGAAGACTGCTGGATGAATTTTCGTCAGATAGTATCAGTGGGTGACTGTCTTTAAAATATGTATTAATTTTCCTTATCCTTACGTTATGGCAATTTTTTTTTTTAACAGAAAATGAATGCACCTTTATTCTTATAGAAATTCAGTTATGCATAGAAAATGATCGTAAATAATTTCGTCAACACGTGAAATGTTTGCGATGTATCACTCAGGAGAGATAGTAGATGGATAAATAGAGACTATACCTCATTTTAAAGGTCTGTCAATTCCTGAATAACCTGTTTCAAGTACCCTTCGGGGAAAAAACACACACAAAAGCTGACAAACTAAAATCGCCGATGAAAATTTGGCATAATATCTTTGAAGGACGAAATAAAAAGAAAAAAGAAAACACGTTGATTTAGGTTAATTGCTAAAACTTTTCCATCGTGCCTGCCATTCAGCAGTTTTAGCATATACGATATGAAAAATGTATTGATACTTTTAACGAAATTTATAGTTTCCCTTTTCACACTGCATAAAGTGGTCTTGTAAGCAACATTCCACATGTCCTTCCGATTTTTGTACGTTCTCATCATAAAGACGTATATTGCGAAATCTCTCTCTCTCTCTCTCTCTCTCTCTCTCTCTCTCTCTCTCTCTCTCTCTCTCTCTCTCTCTCTCAGGACCCATTCGCACACGGGGCATGAGTTATCATACGGGCTGCAGATTGTCTGATCCCGAACTTTCCAATATAAGATCCCACGCGAGAGGTTGCAAGACATCACTAAAATACGACAACTTCAAAATCCTTGGCAGCGCCTCAGTGGCGTGGTCGGTATGGTGAGCAATTTTGCTATTGCTGAATGCTCGCTCCCCGAAGGTACGCGGAAATAATTTTTCTTCATTTCAGTCATTTGCTAAGTCCCTTTTGCATGGAGATGAATCGAAGGCACAGGAAAATACAGCCCCTCTCTATATTTCATTTTTCCGAAGGGGAAGGAACTATTGCAATTCATAGTTTTGTTTTAATTTGCTTTTGCTGTGTGCAAAAGGTTACGGTGAATATGAATTGACATTCAGGTAGACTTCTTTGTCGTTTTGTTTGGAAATAATATCGGACTCATTGGCGAAATGGCCTGATCCTTATATGGCGTTTCTATTGCTCATATATTATTCTTAGTAATGTATTGGAATTTAATGCTAAACTATTCTTATTATAAATTGATAGGTGTAGTGGAGTTTGTCTCTGCACACATGTGATGTGCTGCCATCTAGCGGTGGTATCATGTAATTGCTTAGTTGCATTTTCCAGAGGTTGACATATCTGAAATAAATTTTTTTTACTCATTAACCCAAAATATTGTATGCAAAATTCATTGAATCGCAGTGGGACATCCAAACGTTCTATTAACCTTTTATCTGGAAACTAAAGTTGCCTATTAATATTACTAGCGCCTATGTGGCATGATCGGTATGGTCTTGGCCTGCCACCTCGGTTGCCGCGAGTTCGATTTTCGGGCATTCCACTGAGGGGTTTAGAGATGTGTATTTCTGGTGATAGGAGTTCACTCTCGACGTGGTTCGGAAGTCACGTAAAGCCGTTGGTCCCGTTGCTGAATAACCATACTGGTTCCGTGCAACGCAAAAAACACCATACAAACAAACAATATTCATATAATTATTTATATTGTTGTTAATCACTAAGGAGAATCGAGTTACTTCGTATGCTTATTCATCCGTGCATGATAATGAAATTCAGTAGGAATGGTGATAATTGTAGTGGAAAAACTTGACTTTGTTTTTTTTTTACACCTACTGTAGAAATACGGAATCTCCCTGGATATTTGTATTGAGGTGAATGAGTTACGAAGCTTTAGGACTCACTGGGATTTTTTTTTAATTGATCGCAGAAATCGAAAACGCTTAGTAAACACTAATTAACATTATCTGTAGGATATATACGTAATACTCATTTGTTTTAATTTCTTAGGAGTTACAATTAACATTATCTGTACGCTATACGTAATATCCATGTGTTTCTATGGCTTTCTCTGTTCGGTAGTAATCGGCAGCGTAATTCTTATTACCCAACTGTTTGTAAACAAGTACACTCCATTACATTGCTCAAAGCCGTCGAAGGTGACAATGGCCGACCTGACTTGGATTAGATGGCTTGAGCTTGTATCACTGAGCAACTCTGGAATATCCAAATTCCCGACGAGACCACATTCCAGGAAGGCGCGGGCCACAGGATGATGCTCTTTCTCTCCCTTCGCTGAAAAAGTGGCAGTGAGAGGTGAGACCGGTGTAAGCCTAAGGGCTGAAATATGTATGGGCGATCATCCATGACCTGCACGGCTCCACACTGGGTTTTGGGGCCTCTTCTAGGAATTGTGGGGGGGGGGGGGGGGGGGGGGGGGGGGGGGGGGGGGGGGGGGGGGGGGGGGGTGGGGGGGGGGGGCTAGCACTGGAGTCGTAACTCATTGTGTAGCGAGCGGGATTCGACAATTCCTTCATGCCCCCCCAAAAAAATAAAAAGATAAATAAATAAATAAATAACATAAAAAATAAAAAAACTGTTCCTGCTGCCAAGGCAAAAACACAGTGATTACCATGTACAAAAAAAATCGATGGGTGGATTTAGGGGGGCGGGCGGCGGTGAGAAGAAAGACTTAATTCGTTAATTTGCTCCTTGAGATGGCTTCTGATAAAACTAGTGAAATGGACAAATATTGTCATGACGGAAGCGTGTCAGAAGTAGTTGGCTTATTGCTTCACAATTTGAGAATTGAGTGAAATAGTTGGCCTATTGCTACATTTGACTGTAAACATTAAAATTAAGTGAAGAAGTGATTTGAATTAAGTACAGAATCTGGAATGAATAGAAAATATGTTTAGACAGAATTTTACGATGTTCAGGTCTGTAATCGTTCAAGAATTTAGATGTATACGTGATATACTAAGTATATTGAGAAAACATGTGTTTTTGTGTATGCCTATGTATATATGTACCAATTCTGTATTTCTACGAATAATTTGTCTTAAAAGCTAAAAATAAAATAAATAAACAATAGCAGCAGTCGAACGAAATTTAATCTGACCAAACCACCCTTGCAAATCTAGGGCAAAAAAAAAAAAAAAAAAATGTTTCGCCAGATTTGACTCTGCTGGTCAGGTCAGTTTATTTAAACAAGCTTGACCTTCGGTATCGTTGCTTTTGAAGAGTACGAAACCAGACTAATAACAGAATGCCATTTTTTCCCCCTAAAAGCAATCATAGAATTTTGACTTTTCCATAGTTATTTGAAAATCGGTTATTTCAATAATTCGTACTTGGTTCTGCTCTGTTTTACGTTTTAACCTTTTTAAGTTAGAAACTATGAAGTTTCTAAAATAAAGGTAGTTATACATTTTTACCAGTTAACTCAACAGACCAAACCCATTGTGTTTGGATGTCATCAAAACAAATGAATTCTGGAGATCCTAAAATATGTTTTGTCGATGCTGGTTCCTACAATAATTCCCAGATTTCTTTAACTGACCTTACAGGAGATTTTTTTCTATGCTGTGGGCATCTGATGATAGTGAATTTTGTTACGTCAATCATGTAAGTAAGACTCAAATATAAATTGTAGAGAATAGAAACAAACCATCCAGTAACTTTTAAGAAGTTATTTTCCTTTTCTGTCTCGATAAATCACTACAAACTGTATTACGTTAGAGGCTTTATGTAAAACAGTAATAATTAGGTAGATATCTAGTGAATTCTCTCTCTCTCTCTCTCTCTCTCTCTCTCTCTCTCTCTCTCTCTCTCTCTCTCTCTCTCTCTTTCTAAGTTTCGAGTTTTTGTTAACATGTTAATTTCCGTATCCAATCTCATTGACACACAACACATTGTTATCTTTACAAACATTAATACCACAGCCTTGTTCAGTGTAATTTGATATCCTTGTTATTGTTTATTTTTCAATATCTCGTTCTTACCGTTATTTTGAGTTTATATTCGCCCTTTTATCCTTTTCACACACGCTTATATATATATATATATATATATATATATATATATATATATATATATATATATATATATATATATATATATATATATATAATATATATATATATATATATATATATGTACAGTATTTGGCCGTGAGGAAATTCAGGGAGATGTTTCGATATTACCTTTACCCCACGTGGAAAATAAAGCGATAAATGATGATATTGGAGCCCTACCTTTTTTTCACCCTCATTGGTCCTTTTCAAAGTCTTATTAAAAAAAAAAAAAAAAAAAAACTCTTGAAAACGGTCGAGTGTGGCCAAAAAGGGCATAGCTCCATTATCCATATTATTGCCTCGCATTCTAAGTGGAATGAATATATATATATATATATATATATATACATACATATATATATCATATATATATATATATATATATATATATTATATATATATATATATATATATATATATATATATATATATATACTATATGCCCTCGCATTCTAGATATATATATATATATATATATATATATATTATATATATATATATATATATATATATATATATATATATATATATATATATACTATATGTAGCTTAAAAAATCACAGTAGATGCACGTGACTTCATTAAATAAGTGAATACCACAGGAAAATGATAGTCAGAAATCCAAGCGCTTTCGTTTTTACTAAGACATTGTCAAGGAGTTAATGAAATACAATGAAGAGAAAGGTCTCAGGTACACAAGATCAAGAATACCAGATGGTTAATTGTCAAAAGGGTTAAAAATTAAAAGAGATAATCCAGGATTATCGGATATCACACGGTCAAAAACTTAAACAGATTTGACCCTAACTGAAATTACAAAGTAGCTTTACAGTCCAAAACATGTAAAAACTGAATATATTAATTTTGTTGCTTATATTTATCTACAACTTTTTTCATTATGAAAGCATCAAGTTTAAAAAAAATAAACCAAGACTGGAGATAAGGGTATGGGTAATTCCTTATCTCCTGTCCTTAGCAATATTTACATGGAATTTTTTAAGACAAAACTCTTACAAGAATTTTGCTCTAAAAAGTTATAGGTTTAGGTATGTGGATGATATTTTCTGTATTGGCCAGTTCACGAAAATCTCCAGGAATTCCTTAATAATCTCAAAAATTTAGTCCCTTCTATAAAATTTACTGTAGAGGAAGAAAGAAATTGTAATTTGAATGTTCTTGATGTAACTGTCCATAGAAAGATAGAAATTTCACCTTTTCAGTCTATCGGAAATCAACTAACATTGCCTCTTTTATTCATTACTACTTCAATCACCATCAAAATGTTAAATTCTTTGTTTTTTCTGGGATGTTCCTAAGGGCTCTACGTGTCTGTAGCCCGCAGTTTATTGACGTTGAAATTAAAACTATTTATAATATGCATTGAAACTTAAATACCCAAGGACTTTTGTAGATGTGGTATGGAAAAGAGCTAGAAAAACATTTTATTCAACTAATGACAACTTGAATTTAGTAAGCATAACATTCTAAAATTACCCTACGATGAAAGATTTTTAGATATTCCTAGAATTTT
>NC_061099.1:27071831-27076831 GCF_015104395.2 Macrobrachium nipponense | reverse complement strand
TTTTATAAGTCCCCGTGTTTTTGTACAGCCAGCACAAAACGGCCAAGGAAAGAAATGTCTCCTTTTCAGCCATAATGCCAAACTTACATCTGTTTCACCGCTGACTTTCTTCTGCTCATAATTTTCTTTCTTCCAATCCATTAAACTACCGTTTTAGACAAGGATGATATATATAGGTGATATATATAGGTATAAGCCACGAAGGAAAGCGATACACTTGAGTCGAAAGATCTTGTAGCTACTCCAGTTTTTCACTCATTCGTGGCTTATACCTATATTTATGCATTTGTCACGTTCCAAACTTTCGTGATTCAGTTATACACAACGATGATATGTTGTTCAGGATTTCTTACTTCACCCTGATGTAAAAAGGTAAACTTATGAGAAGACTGCTGGATGAATTTTCGTCAGATAGTATCAGGGTGACTGTCTATAATATGTATTAATTTTCCTTATCCTTACGTTATGCCAATTTTTTTTTACAGAGATGAATGCACCTTTATTCTCATAGAAATTAAGTTATGTATTGAAAATGATCGTAAATAATTTCATCAACACGTGAAATATTTGCGATGTATCACTCAGGAGAGATAGTAGATAGATAAATAGAGACTATCCCTCATGTTGAAGGTCTGTCAGTCCTGAATAACCTGTTTCAAGTTCCCTGCGGGAGAAAAAACGCACAAAAGCTGAACAAATAAAATCGCCGATGACATTTGGCATATCATTGAAGGAAGAAGAAAAAAAGAAAGAAGAAAACATGTTGATTCAAGTTAATTGCTAAAACTTTTCCATCGTGCCTGCCATTCAGCAGTTTTAGCATATACGATATGAAAATGTATTGATACTTTTTTTAAACGAAATTTATAGTTTTCCTTTTCACACTGCATAAAATGTTTCCGGTTTCTGTACGTTCTCATCATAAAGACGTATATTGCGAAATCTCTCTCTCTCTCTCTCTCTCTCTCTCTCTCTCTCTCTCTCTCTCTCTCTCTCTCAGGGCCCATTCGGACACGGGCATGAGTTATCGTACGGGCTGCAGATTGCCTGATCCCGAACTTTCCAACATAAGATCCACGTGAGAGCTTGCAAGACATCACTAAAATACGAAAACTTCAAAATCCTTGGCAGCGCCTCAATGGGCATGGTCGGTATGGTGTTGGCATACCACCTAGGTGGTGGCCGCGAGTTCGATTCTCGGGCATTCCATTGAGGGGTGAGAGATGTGTATTTCTGGTGATATGGATGGGAAGTTCCGCAAGCCGTTGGTCCCGTTGCTGAATAACCACTGGTTCCACGCAACAAACTCTGAACATCAAAAGGATATTGTACCCACTTTCAATTGCCAATCATCGATTGTTTGTTTACATTTGTCCGCCTTCTTCTTCTTCTTCTTCTGTTTTATGCTGTATTCTTGAGTGCGTTTTCCTCTATTTCAAGTTCATTTTGAATTAGTTTTTATTTAGTTCAGTTTTTTATTAAGTTAATTAGGATGTCTTTGACTGTTTTTTATTTTATTTTTTTTAGATGTGTAAATGTATGTAATTGCGATTGATTATAATTCTCTAAGTTTAACATTTTCATTTTAAGTTTCGTACATTTTTGCCTATGTTTACTTTTAATTATGTACATTGGATGCCATACCCGCCCTCGCCTTATATATATATATATATATATATATATATATATACTATATATATATATATATATATATATATATATATATAATATATTTTTTTTTTGCATTGTAACTATAGATGTCCCGATGAATATGACCATGCACTGGATCTGTGTGTGTTTCTGCGTCCTTCCCCTGCTTACTATATATATATATATATATATATATATATATACTATATATATATATATATATATATATATATATATATATATATATATTTGTGTGTGTGTGTGTATGTAACTGTAATGGGACTCAGACCTTGACAATATGAATATTGAGGTACGAAGTTGTTAACAGTGAACGGCAGAGCAATTTTTGCTATTGCTGAATGCGCTCTCGCTCCCCGAAGGTACGATGAAATCATTTTTCTTCATTTCAGTCATTTGCTAAGTCCCTTTTGCATGGAGATGAATCGAAGGCACAGGAAAATACAGCCCCTCTCTATATTTCATTTTCCGAAAGGGAAGGAACTATTGCAATTCATAGTTTTTTTTTGTGTTTTAATTTTGCTTCTGCTGTGTGCAAAAAGGTTACGGTGAATATGAATTGACATTCAGGTTAGATTTCTTTGTCGTTTTGTTGTGGAAATAATACCGGACCTCATTGGCGAGATGGCCTGATCCTTATGGCGTTTCTATTGCTCATATATTAATTCTTATTAATGTATTGGAATTTAATGCTATTATAACAGTCATAAACTATTGTTATTATAAATGATAGATGTAGTGGAGTTTGTCTCTGCAACATATGTGATGTGCTGCCATCTAGCGGTGGTATCATGTAATTGCTTAGTTGCATTTTTCAGGGGTTAGCATATCTGAAATTAAATTTTTTTTACTCATGAACCCAAAATATTGTATGCAAAATTCACTGAATCGCAGTGGGGACAATCAAAAGTTCTATTAACCTTTTATCCTGGAACTTCAGTTGCCTATTCATATTACTAGCGCCTCAGTGGCGTGATCGGTATGGTCTTGGCCTGGTATCTCGGTGGTCGCGAGTTCGATTCTCAGGCATCCCAATAAGGGGTTAGAGATGTGTATTTCTGGTGATAGAAGTTCACTCTCGACGTGGTTCGGAAGTCACGTAAAGCCGTTGGTCTCGTTGCTGAATAACCATACTGGTTCCGTGCAACGCAAAAACACCATACAAACAAACAATATTCATATTACTATTTATATTGGTTGTTAATCACTAAGAGAATCGAGTTACTTCGTATGGTTTTTCACCAGTGCATGATAATGAAATTCAGGGGAATGATGATAATTGTACTGGAAAAACTTGAAATTTTTTTTTTTAACAAAACCCTACTGTAGAAATACGAAATTTCCCTGGATATTTGTATTGAGGTGAATGAGTTAACGAAGCTCTGGACTCACTGGGAATTTTTTTGTTTTTTTAATTGATCGCAGAAATCGAAAACGATTAGTAAACACTAATTAACATTATCTGTAGGATATATACGTAATATTCATTTGTTTTAATTTCTTAGGAGTTCCAATTAACATTATCTGTAGGATATATACGTAATATTCATTTGTTTTAATTGCTCATGTGTTCCAATTAACATTATCTGTGCGCTATACGTAATATTCATGTGTTCCTATGACTTTCTCTGTTCGGTAGTAATCGGCAGCGTAATTCCTATTACTCAACTGTTTGTAAACAAGTACACTCCATTACATTGCTCAAAGACGTCGAAAGTGACAATGGCCGACCTGACTTGGATTAGATGGCTTGAACAACTCTGGAATATCCAAAGGTCCGATGAGACCACATTCCAGGAAGGCGCCGGCCACAGGATGTTCTTTCTCTCCCTTCGCCGAAAAAGTGGCAGTGAGAGGAGAGATCGGTATAGGCCTAAGGGCTGAAATATGTATGGGCGATCAACCATTGACCTGCACGGCTCCACGCTGGGTTTGGGGCCTCTTCTTGAATGGGGGGGGGGGGGGGGGGGAGGGGGGGGGGGGGGCGCTGACACTGGGAGTCGTAACTCATTGTGTAGCGAGCGGGATTCGACAGTTCCTTCGTGCCCCCCCCCCCCCCACAAAAAAAAAAAAAAAAAAAAAATGTTCCTGCTACCAAGGTTTATAACGCAGGGATTGCCATGTACAAAAAAAGAAAAAAAATCGATGGGCTGATTTATGGGGAGGGGTGGGGGGGAGGGGGGGGTGGGGGGGGGGGGGCGCAACGAAAGACTTAATTCGTTTAATTTGCTCCTTGAGAGGGCTTCTGATTAATGGTGGCGGGGGTGGGGGGGTGGGTGGGGTGGGTTTGGGGTGGTTTGGGGTGGTGATAATTTCGGACGTATATGGAGGAGGACGATCTGGGCGAAGAGGTGGTTTGAATAGACAGCCTTTGGGACGATCGTATAAGTTACGTCCCTGTAACGAAAAATGGGACATATGTGGAAATGTCACCTTCAATTAGTCTTGAGTAATGTACATATTTTTAAATTCAGGTTAGTTTCATCTGGAAAGTGATCTCGGAATTTAGTTTTATCTCGGTTTTGTAGCTGTTGAAGCCAGTTCGCATTATGGATATATATATATATATATATATATATATATATATATATATATATATATATATATATATATATATATATATATTCATAGATACACACACACACACACACATATATATATATACATATGCTTAATAAATCACAGTAGATGCACGTGACTTCATAAATAAGCGAATACCACAGGAAAATGATTGTTAGAAAATCCAAGCGCTTTCGTCTTTACTAAAAACATTGCAAGGAGCTAATGAAATACAATTGGAGAGAAAGGTCTCAGGTTACACAACAAGATCAAGAATACCAGATGGTTAATTGTCAAAAGGGTGAAAATTAAAAGAGATAATCCAGGACTATCGGATATCACACGGTCACAAAACCTAAACAGATTTGACCCTAACCGAAATTACAAAGTATCTTTACAGTCCAAAACATGTAAAAACTGAATATATTAATTTTGTTGCTTATATATCTACAACTTTTTTTCATTATGAAAGCATCAAGTTTAAATAAAACAAGACTTAAATTTAGAACATTTCTATATCGAATGCATTATTCGTACATATGAGAGATTTAGACCATCCTATTAACTGGAGTCAAGCAAGAGCTTTAATCCCATGTAATGGACACAGTTAAAAGGAATATATTGAATCTTGTTTCATCAAGTCAAAAATAATAGAAATGTTCTAAATTTAAGTCTTGGTTTATTTAAACTTGATGCTTTCATAAATGAAAAAAGTTGTAGATAAACATAAGCAACAAAATTAATATATTCAGTTTTTACATGTTTTGGACTGT
>NC_061099.1:27059331-27066831 GCF_015104395.2 Macrobrachium nipponense | reverse complement strand
CAGTACAACCAGCTTCTAATTTAAAAGCCCTACACATAATAAAATAAGCAATGTGGTTTGTATTTACACGCACACATACATGTATAGTATATATACTATATATATTTATATAGCTGAAAAAATGCACTGTAACACTAAGTATGTATACCAAGGATCGCTATGATATACGTGTTCTTTGCGAAATATATTACATAGAAACAATTATCTGTCGCCAACCAATGTTGCTTTTTTCAAGCTGAAAATCCCACAAGAGTGGATCTCTACCACGTACGCACACCCCAGCGTATATATATATATATATATATATATATATATATATATATATATATATATATATATATATATAGTGTATACATGCATACGTACGTATGTACGTCCTTAAAACTGATTTTGTATATGCGTTAGCTTCAGGTAAAAAAATATGTATTTGTCATATTCACACCTGAATGGACAAAATCAATCAAGATCCTTCCAAGCAAAAAGCTTTTAAAGCATCAACTGCCTCTTACACCTACACAGAAAGCTCGCCATCAGCACGCCAAATATCTTTACGCACATTGCATACAGTTGAATTCGAAAACAAGACCTGTAAATCTGTATATGAACTCTAGTTTGTTTCACTCATCCCATTCAAAGCAATACGAACCCACGCACCTCTAAAAAAACACACCTCTCTTACCATATCAGTCATTTCGTAACCTGTTCCTTTATTTCTGAATACAATTCCTACTCTCCCTGGTATATACTAAATAATGTTATGCACCTGAAATTCTTTAACCTCTCAATGCCAGATATAAAGTTATTCCACCCAATTATTCGACATAAGCCTGTCTTCTTGGTACATACCGTAAACTCTATATGTAGATACTATTACTAGCAAACTGTAACTCTTTACCTGAAATCATTAGCTTATCCTTACATGTGTCACCTTGTTCTTCCATATACTATGCACTAGCACATATATATTCTAATAAATTCTTTTCTCACCATTGTCGCTTTGCAATGTCTGCTCATGAATAATTTCGGATAAACATTATGAATTTACAATAACGAATTCCATATCTGATCCAGTATCCACGAGACTTTTCCCATTCTCCTTTGCCTCAGGAGATGCATATCCATCAGCTATGCTACCTCCTCCTTCGTTACCTACTTGTGAATAATCCTAAGAGTTATTATACTTAGCCCCTTCCAGGGTGAATAATCCAAACAAGTACTTTACTTAGCCTCTCCCAGAAACACTCTTTCGTTCTCTCTCCTGGGCAGTATAAAATTACCGTGGCTTTCTCTCTTGACAACCTCAATCCTACCTGAACCATCGTCGAGGTATAACCCATTAGTACTCTTTCACATGTCCTCAATCTTACTCATTTGTCAGCCACGTCCTTTTCTCAGTTATTCGCCTATTTAGACTCATTTTATTATCCAAGTGCCGTTTATTTTTATTTTTTTACATGATAGCGTCTTTCATTTTTTTACCATTTAATGGGTCGTTTTTTTTTAAGATAAAATTTTTCCAAACCTAAATAATTTGTTCCATTGCATTAGACTATTTTCTTGGTTCAACATTATGAATTAATATGAATTCTTGTGAGATATCCATAAAATGTAAATGTATTGTTGTGTATTCATGAATGTTTCATCCATGCTGTTGCACATCCTTCCCATCATCGGTGAAATGTATGTGGAATGTTGCAGGGCCCAGTGAAAAATTTATGATGTATTTACACACACACACACACACACACACACACACACACACACACATATATATAGATATATATATATATATATATATATATATATATATATATATATATATTATCAAGGTATTTCTTTGTAACCCCCAAAAAAGGAGACTTAGGATTTTATGTCAGAATTTCTCTCTCTCGTATAATATCAACTGAGAGGTTTTTACCAAGATTTCTTCTAAAAACAACACTTTAGGTGTAAGTAATTTTATTTAGCGATTCCTGTAAGTGCTTGTTTACCTCCCCATACGCGTAATAGACTCCCGTTGAACAGCCTTAACTTCACACAAAAACAAACAAGAAAGAAAGATACAATCTGTGTGATCCGAGAGAAATGGTCCCCCATATAGATGAGGACAGGGGGAAGAAAGAAGGGGGAGGAAACTCTCTAAATTTAACCACATTTTCTCTCCATTTTCTCCCCATTCGAGATGCACGGATATAGGCCCAGGTATCCCACCCTAAATGGGTGGGGCCAATATACTGGCTAGCCTGGCCTAATTTACCGTTCTTCCGGGGAAAAAGGGTACTTTCATAAATGACCTTCCCTACACAAGATGGATATATAAAGCTTCCGTGATCTTGTACTGCGTGAGTTCACTCAGGGGATACACTGGCGCCATTGTAAGACTTATTAGATATTCTCAGCAGAATTGTGGGTTATCAATAATTTGCCCATTCGTCGGATATTTGTAAAGTCGTAGATACGTAAGGAAGGTATATAAGAAGTCTTTTTTTTTAAGGTCTGGGTGATTATCCAAAAAAATTTATAGTTTTCTATCCAAAAAATTTATAGTGTTCTCACCGTAATTCCGATTTGCGAATTGCAGGATGTTAGCTAAGTTCAATACATATTAGATGTTAAAAAAACAGAAAATAATGGGAAGAAGCCTAATTATCTACGAACACTGCCTTCTTTACTCTCTATAATAAAATCAAATCTATATACGAAGGGTAACTTCTAAAAAATATTCTGTCGTCTGCATGACCTGGTTAGACGCTGCTTCAGAATTGAGATATATGTTTATTCTAGATTTCAGCTGTAGTTAGATGACGATTGTGAGGTTGTAATTATTAACCACTAAAAAAAACAAAAAACAAAACAATCTCCCCAAAAAAATGTTCAGTTACAGTTTTTGTCGGAGAAAAGGAAAACCCACGAATGAATTATGCATCGTATCCAGAGGTACTTTCTAGTTATCTTTACGTCACAAGTGCTCATGCATATATGTACATTTCAAATGAGCGAGAATTTTTGTTATGTGTCCCTTTAGTGTTGTGCATTTATCATAGCTGGAATTTCTTTTTACCGACTCTACGTTATTTGTACGATGAATATTACAACAACAATTAGAAAGCGTTGGGAGGGCTCCTGTCATCTTCATAATGACAAAGAAAAGTTATTTTGCGTCGGGTTTGTTTTGGGTTTAGTTGCAATGCTAGTGTTATAAAGCATTTATATATATATATATATATATATATATATATATATATATATATATATATATATATATATATATAATATACATATATACACACAATACGCACATGCATATATATATAGATATATATACACATATATGTATGTATGTCTTAAAAGCACAATAATCGGGTTGTTAACCTTAGCTCTTGCCGGTTAGAGACAGATGCAAAGCGCTGGATTCCTTGAAGATGCTGAAAGGAAAAACAAACAGGATAACTTACAAGTGCACCTTTGTGGTGAGAGTGACACGCTTCGAAGATCACAAGTTTCATGCATGAAGCGTGCATGCCTCTTCTGTGCCAATCGGTGTGTGTGTGTGTGTGTTTGTAACATACAGAAATGCATATAATCTGAAGAACAGTTGCAAAGGGGGGACTCACTGATTTTGATTGATAGAGTGTGGAACATGCTGTAGAAGAGGTGTTGCAGGTCCGTCGGACAAGGTACCGTACAAGAGAACTTTGAAAAAGTAAACATTTGAAGTGACAATTACTTGAGTCTAGAGAAAAGGAAGTGAGGTGCGGCACACTTTCTTTATTGACGAACTTTGATATTTTAGTGATGTCATTAATTATGGTTTTTTTTTATTTCAGATAGATTCGAAGTCACCTATGGTTATTCTGACTGATTTTGACTATGAATAAAAACTATACTGTTTGGACACTTAATGGAAGAGGGGGGTACTTAATTAAATATGATTTTGAGAGGAATATGATAGTTTAACGTTTCTTTTTGAGTGAGAGTTAATTAATTTTATTCCATTTTCATGTCAGCTAATTTTGGGAAATAAAAAGCATATTTTTGTAACCACGGGAGTTTACCTTAGCCTAGTTTGACTTTCAGTTTACGCCAACGGAACAATGGTAGGTTATGTTGCCAATTAGATATTTTGTTTAATTCTGTTTAAACGAGTGTCATTTGACCTCGTTAGGGATTTTCCCTTTTAGATATGTACAGGGTGTCCATAACGTCCCAGTACCATTATAAGCAATAAATACTTGTAATGGCACTGGGACTTTATGGACACCTTGTATTATATCGAATATCTTACTGCGTTGTCTTTGAACAATATGGATCTTATAATAACCTAAATTCACCTGGAAAATGAGTTGACAGAATCAGTAATGCTACTATCATCAATAGCTCTACTAGTAAGGAATAAATCATATTTTTCTTGTATGTATAGAATGGGGAATTAGGCCGCATTATATATTAGCCACAAAATCTTTATCCCAAGAATGAGATATGCAATGCAGTTGGATTCGTGTTTTCAGTATAGTACAGACATGAAGACTCTCGATGCCGTTGTACTATTATCGAATTTAGTTTTCCTAATGGGAATATTCCCATTAGGAATCATAATCACATGGTAAGAATAATGCCCTTTAACACACTACGTCATGCAGTTTTGTCTTGCATACACGGCGCTGATTTTTTCAATATTCTTTTTTTAATCATTAGTTTTATTTCGTGCCTTGTTCATCCGATCAAAGGGTTCCTCCGCTTATCGCATACGCATCGCAAACATGTTGAATACAAGTCAACAACCTATTGGTATTTCTAAGAATGGCTGCATACAATTATTGACATCATTTGCCAATCTGTTTTCTCCACTTTCGATGGTTGACCTGATTTCAACCCGTTTGTGATATGTGTGCGATAAATCACCGACGTGTTTTACTACATCTTTAACCTCCGGATCATTTTTGGATAAATTGGGAGTCAATTTCCGATTAACGCAAGTAACTCGGACGGTTATTTAATAATTCCGAAGGACAATTCTGTCATTTCAGGGAACTTTGTTGATTTGATAACATTTTTTATATTTAAGAAGGGCATGTTAGTAATTCATAGAGGACATTCTTCCTCTCTATAAGGCGCATTGGTAATGCTGAATGTATTTCACTGATATAGAGAAGCATTTCTGTGGTTCCGAAAAATAATATTTCGTCAATTAAAACAAGATGCTGTTTTACGATTTTAAGAGCTTATTAATAATTGTTGTGAAAAAAAAAAACGGATATTTTTAGGTAGATATCCGCCTTATACCGTACACATCTAGATAGTTTTTAAGGGAGGTATCCGTCTTATACAGTACACATCTAGATTCAGTTTAGAGAGCAAGTAGGCCGAATCAAATATATATCCAAAATCCGGAGTTTCTCAAAAGGGAAACAGAACACTGGGGTTCGTGTGAATGCCTCTCAAAAAAAATAAAAAATAAAGAATAAACGGAAACTGCAACGGGGTCGTAGGAAACAGAAAATCACCTTCTGTTTCTCCGGAGCATTTTGTAAAATGAGCTACTATAGTAGATTCACATCAACCGTGCATCTGACGTCTAGGCCAGTCCCTTACGACGCTCCTGATTGGCTGTTGATAAGGCAGTCACAGGGCTGGAAACTCTCAATCTCTCACGAGAGTTCACATAGGTAGGATGTATGTTCACCTATCCTGAGGGTTACGTCTTTCAAAAGCATCCCTCAGGAGAGGTGGAACGTACATCCTGACCACGTGAACTCTCGAGAGAGACTGAGGAAAGTTTCCAGCCATGTGACTGACTTATCAACGGCCAATCTGGAGCATCGTAAGGGACTGGCCTAGACGCCAGATGCACGGTTGATGTGAATCTACTATAGCTCTATAGTTCCTGCCTTCGGTGCATCGCCGTTTATTCCCGAAAAAAAAAAGGGGGGGTTCAGTTGTGGGCTTAGGAAGCTCATCTGAAATAAATGTGTAAATTGGGACTGGTTTATATAAACCTTAACACAATTCGACGAGAACCGTTAATAAATAGTTTATCCCATAAATGGATAGAATATTGGAATATTTTGTGTCATTTTATATCCCTGGGTCCTTTCTCGCCTCCTCCATGAGACTGGAGCGTTGAACTTGCCCCCTGGAATTGATATCCTCGTACCCCATATGGGCTTTTGCATACAATTAACGGAAAACTGCCATCATCTGGATGGGCTTGAATATGTATGGAACGGAGGAGATATGGCCTTCATTTCTCCTTGATTTCTATTTCTACCCAGGCAAGGGTATTTTTTTATTAATATATACTATATATAAAATATAAATATATATATATATATATATATATATATATATATTTATATAATATATATATATATATATATATTCATATTAACAATAAAAGCGTAACATACAAACTGCCACACAATCTCTCTCTCTCTCTCTCTCTCTCATGTATATGACACAAACACACACATATATACATATATATATATATATATATATATATATATATATATATATATATATATATATATATACACATAAATATATGTGAATGAGAAAAGAATATCTTGCACAAAAACTTCTCTCTCTCTCTCTCTCTCTCTCTCTCTCTCTCTCTCTCTCTCTCTCTCTCTCTATATATATATATATATATATATATATATATATATATATATATATATATATATATATATATATATATATATACATACACTGAAGCATGGTGTACAAGATCACTTGCTAGGATGAGTTATAGGAACTTTTATTTATATTAAAATTAAAGCACTGTTTGTCAGGATCTCTTGATGGAAGAGCGATTGGCTTTCTATGAGATAGGGTGTGGCTCGTGGCTGAGTTGCCTCCACGACAATTTGATATACCATTATGGATTAGCGCCCCAGTGGCGTGATCGGTAAGGCCCGTGGCCTGCCACCTCGGTTGCCATGAGTTTCGATTCTCGGGAGTTCCACTGAGGGGTCAGAGATGCGTATTTCTGGTGATAGAAGTTCACTCTCGACGTGGATCGGAAGTCACGTATAAAGCCGTTGTCCCGTTGCTGAATAACCACTGGTTCCATGCAACCTAAAAAACACCGTACAAACCATTATAGATTTACTTTTACAAAAAAAAGTCAGGGAAATGTGTGTGTGGTCCAGTGATGTCAAATAAAATTTTTTTTAGTGAATTTATTTATTTACTTATTTATTTCGTTTGTGTGTGTGTATGTGTCAGTTGAGAAACCTCTCTCGAAATGAACTTCCGTTTGTATTCGAGATGTAGCGATCACCGTCTTGGAATCGTGTAATACCCGCAAGATCGCACCTTTGAGCCTTCTAATGCAGTCTCGTAAGGGGATCCCACAGTTTTGTTTTGCATATACCGCTCGTCCACCCTTTTAATGTATGTGACTGTAGTTATAAATACTTCTCCTCCATATGAAAACATTCTCTTTTATTTCGCGGCTTAAAATCCAGCAGTAAATGAACAGCGCTGCGGAAATCT
>NC_061099.1:27046831-27054331 GCF_015104395.2 Macrobrachium nipponense | reverse complement strand
ATGCTTACGAAACAATAGTCGTAAGAAAGACATACAAACTGTTGCCGTCTCACACCATTATACTAAGTGGAAAACAAGCGGGAGATAAGATATGGTGGCAGCTTAAGTTCTACAATTACAAAAGAACCATATACGTCTGCCGAAGAAATATGTCATCAAATACCAGCTATACATCAATAATAAACTGAGGAAACGGGATCTTCAATCAACATGCAACTGTAAACATCCTAGAATACGAAGATATGTCCTTCATCGAGACAAATTCAAGCATCATCATCGACGTTTAGTGAACGACTTTCATCACATATCTCCAAGAATCACACCGGACGTGAAGCAGCATCGGACATCAACGGGAAGAGAAGCAACCATCATACAAACAACGCGATCACAAGCCAGGACGAAGAGATTAGGTCAAGAGGAAGCAACGCGAGAGAGAGAGAGAGAGGGCTGTGACGTCATCACGACATCGGCGGTCTTCCTGCGACGCGAGAGAGAGAGAGAGAGAGAGCTGTGACGTCATGGGAACGTCATCATTCTTTCCGCATATATACCAAAGCTAAGTACATCCTTTATCCATTCAGGTTTTTTCAGTGAAGTGTTTTACATCACGAGTCGATCGTCCAGTATTCCTGGGTGAGTTATCCGCAATCTTAATCTTCATTCATACAGGAATCAATCTTCAACTACGAGTTCTCGCCCGCAGATCCTTTTTTTTTTCTCGTTGTTGCTAATCGCTTTTTCCTCCAGGAGTTTCTCCGGAAAAATCTCTTTATCACATTATCTGTATTAATATTATCATTTTTTGGGGGATTTTCCTATTATTTGCAACACATTTTTATTTTGTAGATTGCATATGCATTTACGCAGTGGTCGTGTGTACTCTTATAGGTATTTTGATAGGGTTGCAAGGAATCGTAGTGATAAGAAAAAAGTAAAAGTTAACATGCAACTACTGTGGCTTGGTTCTTCCGCACCGGTAACCTTAATCCCGTGGTCACTCTTGTCAGTGCGAGGTCAGCAATAGTCCCTTTTCAAGGTCGGCTCAATGGGTTCCTGCCTCAAAACGTTGAGTCATGGATCTCATCTGTAGACGCTCATTTAAAATGCAAAATGCATCACAGACCCATCTGTACAATTACAGGAAGCCTAAAGCTTCATAGACTTTGCTAAAAGCTTCAGGCAACATGACTGTCATACAAGTCAGATAAATCAACTGTATGAAATCTTTCACGGCAATATTGGGTCTTGTAACCCACGCGGAGTTACTTAAATTAACTTGACATTCATTTAGCCGGTCAGCAATTACCGCCCGCCCGTTCACTACCACATTAAGCTGAGTCATAGAGGCTTGGTTAAGGATGTTCCTTAAAGCCAGCATACGTCTAAAGCCTCTTCACCGCCATATACAGCACGTAACCTAACTTTGAAATCGTCCCATGTAACCGCCTCTTGGAAAGAGACTCCTCTTAGATAAATTCACTCACTGTTCAGAAGCCATGAATAATAAAGTTTGTAACAGCTGACTCCTTTGAAATCCATCCTATATCAATATGGATTCATGTGAGTTAGGCATAGTGCTAAACGGTTCTCTCTCCATACACACGAAGGTTGTCTGAAAGAACTTTATCCTTTTGACGGTAATAAGTTCAATTACAGACTGAACGGCTCGTGGATCCGATACGACAAGGAAGGCTTTGAAGTGGCATGTCCGGACGGGACCACGGCCCACTCCCAGGTCTTTGTTGCAGCCGACGGTTGTACCGGGACGTCTACGAACTACACGGTCCGAGGGGTTAACACTATAATACGTGAGCGGGCCTATTTCGCCAACTTCACGTGGGCGACTACAGTTATCCCATCACTACCTCTCCCATACAACGCGAAGGTGGCTCATCGTTTGACGCAACTGGCTGAGATGGACCACACGTCACCGACTTATTGCAGGAGGAGAAAATCTTCGTTTCTACATGCTGCTAGCCATGTTTTGCGTTACGGTGATGATTATTATCTTAACATCTTTGCTTGGCGTAGGTTGAGGCGAACACAGACGACACTCCTATTGCGTTAAAAGCTTTTACGTTCAGAGCCATTTGAAACTGGCCATTTCACCTGACTCAGAGGAAAATTGTCTGGAATTGTGTTGTGTGTGAAAAGCGGTCTGTACGCTGGCAATATGTAGGACAAGAGACTCCAAGCCTTTGCATTTATTTTTTTTAAATATATGAACAGTTAAAAGTATCTTTTTGGGCAACCTAATAAAATATTGAAGCCCTATATATTGGCGTGTACGTACCAGGAATCTATATTTTGTGCACAGTCATATGTTATCTTTATATCTTTACAAAGAGTAACAAATATTCTTGAACAGTTTATCCATGATCATGTATAATATATGTATCTCCACAGGTAACACTATTCTTAATCGGGTTACCTATTATCAATCATGTATAATTATGTATCTCCACAGGGTAACAAACTATTCTTAATCGGGTTACCTATTACTATAATCTCATGTATACATGTTAACCCTTTTAATGGTGGTACCTAATAATCATTATTTACATTATACCATATATATCAAACATGGATCTATATTTTTCCATGCATTTCTTTGTTTGTGTGAATATGTCCATGGATATGTATTTTTTTTACATATACTTTTATGCACTTAATCACTTGTTTATGGTTATGACTAAATATATATTACGGGCACACTCCTAAAAAACCATGTTTAACATAATTTTTGTTGTTCAATGCTTGAATGGTAGCTGTGCGAGCCTAATGTAATGATTACATTATAAAATACAGACAAATTCCATATCTGTAAAGAAACCCACGACCTAAGGGGTCATTGTGAATTAGGATCGCCCTACGTGACCATAAATAAGACAACAAGATCTGAAAACTGGACCACGCTTTGTTCATTTATGTATTTTGTCAACTGATCACAACACCTTCCATGGGAAGCGGTTGACCTGTTAACCCGCAGCGGAAACTCATGACTTCTGAGCCGGCAGGCTACGTATTCATTTTGTTCTAATTATAATCAATCGCTGAGATAGCTAGTGTTCCGCTATCGATGCGATGCTCCTGTATTGTTAGTTCCCTTCTAGTTACTCAGCGGAGCGGTCATCCGACCAAACCATCTCTCTACTCCAGTGATGGAGCTAAGAAATAAAGTTGTTAAAAGTTATACTTCCTCCGTTTGAGTCATCTCCCGTATTCTAAAGAAGAAGAACCAACTCTACTAGATATCACGCAGATGAGAAGGGAAGCAGAACACAATGCTTACGAACAACAGTCGTAAGAAAAGACATACAAACTGTTGCCGTCTCACACCATTATACTAAGTGGACAAGCGGGAGATAAGATATATACATATATATATATATATATATATATATATATATATATATATATATATATATATATATATATATATATATATATAAAGCAGTTGAAGGAATTAACGGTCTGCAGACCGTATATATTACAATGATGATCCTCTAATCTTTCAAATCAAATAATTAAAATAGGAATGCATTGATTCATTCTTGCTAATTACAGCACTAGAAATAGAAATACGTCATAGAGATGCAGAGATGAGATGATAATATAGTGATTTGCATGTGATCGCTCTACGACAGGAATTAGATAATACCTTCACAGAGCATAAGTAAAAATTGAGGACAAAAAAAACTGAAGTGAATATCTCTTTACACACAGAGAATGTCGGGGGAAAATTCACGCAAACCAGTTCTTGATTTTCCTATGACGTCACTAGTGACCTCCATTGCACTGGTGACCTTTTGCTGAAAAGAAAAAAAAAGAAAAAAAAAGAATTCCGTGCAGTCTGCTCTCGCGAAGATATTCATTTAATATTTTCTCTATATAGTACATAGTAGCACGAGGTCTATGCTGTATGTTTCTACGTCAATTACATCAATTTACATTTATTGCAGATATCCATATTGATTACTTAATATATATATTTTTATTAAATTAAACGACGAGGAATTAGTCATAGAAAATCTTATGAAAAGCCTTAGCTAATTCGGTAATTTAGAAATGCAATATATATTTATATATATATATATATATATATATATATATATATATATATTATATATATATATATATATATATATAAATATAATATATATATATATATATATATATATATATATCAATTGCAGTTGAAGATTATAAGATTACTCTTGAATTTTCTCGTTTCTGATATTTATAGATGATGTGAGGATTTCAGTCTAAAATTCAAGAATGGAATGTTGTATAATGATTAGAGAGAGAGAGAGAGAGAGAGAGAGAGAGAGAGAGAGGAGAGAGAAGACAAGCATCAATTTATTATTTATTACTCCTTCGTTTATGCGACTGAATGAATAATTCTTTTCATTTCTCGTTTTCCATGAGAGAGAGAGAGAGAGAGAGAGAGAGAGAGAGAGAGAGGAGAGAGAGATGAGAGAGAGAGAAGCATCAGTTTATTATTCCTTCGTTCATTCGATTGAATGAATAATTCTTTTCATTTCCCACTTTCCATGAGAGAGAGAGAGAGAGAGAGAAAGTTATGTATATTTGTTTATGTCTAGTTTTCCTGTCCTATTTAGTTTGCCGTAGAATATCATATACTAACAGACCATTCAAATTATTGTAATAATTTAGGGAAAACAATTATAATACCCTTGTATCATAAATAAATTAAATAATAGAAAAGATCCAAGCGTTACAGTTCATAGGAAGTAATAACATACGAGTACATGTAAAACAACCCCTCTCTCTCTCTCTCTCTCTCTCTCTCTCTCTCTCTCTCTCTCTCTCTCTCTCTCTCTCTCTCTGGTATTTTAAACACTGATAATGTAAGTTCTCGTACAAATTTTGTAACGAGTTTTAACCAAATGTATCGATAAAATGTGCTCCAATAGTACAACCTAAACCCTGGATAACTAATAACACCAAACAAAATATAATAATAAGAGATAAATTACAAAACGATATCAAGAAGGATAGGAATAATACAATATTGAGAAATAATTTTAAAGAGAAAAAGAAGGAAGTAAAAATTGAAATGGATAACAGTATGAAACAACACTACAGGAACGAACTTAGGTTGTAAATAAGAATAACTTACGTACTTCCTGGAAAATAGTGCGTTCAATTCTGCCCAATATACTAAAAAAAGAAAAGAACTCTCAAATAGAAAATGAAGATTTAACTGACAAGGCAGAGAAATTTAATGAGTATTTTGCGAATGTAGGAAGAAAGACATATGAAAGAACGCAAGAATAACTGGCCAGGAATAATAGAAGAGCACAAACCGATGAAATGAATACATTCCCAAACAAATCAGTTATATTCTTTTAAACCGTCACCTGTTGACTACGATACTGTCAATTCTAGTCATTAATTCTCTCAAAGAGTCAAATGCGTACGGATCCGATGGCATACCGCTACGTTTATAAAAGATACTCTATATAATATTTTACATTACCTATAATTATTAATACATCTATCGTAACTAATATCTACCCAGAAACGTGGAAAAATCCCCATGTTTTTTCCTTATTTTAAAAACGTGGAGATAGAGACGAAATTTCTAATTACAGGCCAATTTCTTTACTCCCGGTCTTATCTAAAATATTAGAAAAATAATATCAAATCAGTTAACTGAATACTTAGAAAGTAATCACCTCATTTCTAAGAGTCATCGTGGCTTTCGACCAAAACTATCAACGGAAACAGCACTATTAAAATATCGGATGCAATCCCTACGAAAACTAGAGCAAGAAGAAAATTTCCCTTTTACTACTTCTCGATCTGTCGAAAGCTTTTGATAGTGTGAACCATGAAATTGTTTTTGCTGGGTAAATGTCAGACACTTTATATTGATCCATCCTGGTTCACAGACTATTTACGTAATCGAGTACAATCTGTCAGACTCAAAAATGTGTCCTCAACCCCAACAAAAACGTCGGTTTTGGTGTACCTCAAGGTTCAATCCTAGGACCAGTTTTATTCAACATCTATGTAAATGACCTGAGAAATTTTTTTAAGTGACTGTTTCATTGTTCAGTATGCTGATGACACTCAAATAATAATTGATGGCTACATCGATAACTTGGAAGATTTAGTACGCAAAGCTGAGGAGATTTTATATAGAGTGAAGATTTGTATTTTCAAATAAATGGCTTATTGTTGAATGATGTAAAACGCAATGTATATCCTAGGCTCCAGGCATAATATCTATCCGAAATCGGGGATAACATCAAAATCAATTTTATGGGCCACCTCATCGAACCTATGGAATCTGTAAAGAATCTCGGAGTTTCACTTCGATAAACACATGACATTCGAAAAACATATTTATTGATGAACTGCACAGAAAGTTTATGGGACACTTATTTATCTCATAGACTAAAAAATTTATTCGAACCAGAAACTCGCCTAATCGTAGTGCAATCGTTTAGTATTAAGTTTAATTCCTTACTGCTATATAATATGGGGTTCAACAAGCAACGTCCTTATGCAACGAGTACAAAAACTTCAAAATTTTGCGGCTCGGGTGGCCATGGGTACAGTGAGAAAATATGATCATATATCTCCAATTTTACTAGAACTGGGTTGGTTGAAAGGGAAAAAAAGTACACTTTTGATGTTTGTTTTAGTTTTGGTTTTAAAGTTTTTAAATTTTTTTTTTCCGAATTGGCTTATAATTTTAGAACCGTTGACTCGGTGACAGGGATGACTACAAGACAATCAAATTAATCTAGTGTCCAGAAGAAAGCCAATACCGATAAAGGGTTCAATAAGGGGAAATAAATACTAAAGGTCCACAGTTATGGCGAATAGTTTACCTGGCTCATTGAAAGACGAAGAATCCCTAAGATCTTTTAAAAATAAACTAAGAACATTTTTTTTAAACAGTAATTAGTCTTCGTAGACAAGTTTTATAGGAAACAACCGTACCTGACATTAGCCACGGGCTCACGTCAATAACCGCTTTTAAGACATACCATTATCTATGAAGAACATATCATGTTGGAGTAATTTTACTAATTATTGTCTAAGAACAATGTTTTATAACCAAAGTTACAATTTTCCTAATTCAAGTTTTTTATATATATATATATATATATATATATATATATATATATATATATATATATATATATATATATATATATATATGGTATGTGTGTATGTGTGTATATGTGTATATGTATATATAGATATATATAGATGTATGTGTGTATATTGTTATAGTATACTATGATTTTATTGTTTTAATACCTTTAATGTACGCTTTTCTAACCTTGTTGATGACCTGATGTAAATAGAAAACCCAATGTATTATTGGAATAAAGGTTTATTATTATTATTATTATTATTATTATTATTATTATTATTATTATTTTATTATTATTATTATTATTACTCTCTCTCTCTCTCTCTCATGAAAAGTGATGAAATGTAAGAATGATTCATTCA
>NC_061099.1:27019429-27046331 GCF_015104395.2 Macrobrachium nipponense | reverse complement strand
TGAATGAATCATTCTTTACATTTCTCACTTTCCATGAAGAGAGAGAGAGAGAGAGAGAGCGAGGGCGGGGGTGGTGGTTTTACATGTACTCGTATGTTATTACTTCCTATGAACTGTAACGCTTGGATCTTTTCTTATTATTTTATTCATTTATGAATGTATCTGATACTAGGTATTATAATTGTTTTCCCTAAAATATTACAATAATAATTTCAATGGTCTGTTGTAGTAATATGATATTCTACGGCAAACTAAAAAGGACAGGAAAACTCCATAAACAAATATACATATCTCTCTCTCTCTCTCTCTCATGGAAAGTGGGAAATGAAAAGAATTATTCATTCAATCGAATGAACGAAGGAATAAAAATAAAACTGGGGGGGGGGATGCTTTTCTCTCTCTCTCTCTCTCTTCTCGCTCTCCTCTCTCTCTCTCTCTCTCTCTCTCTCATAAGGAAAAACGAGAAATGAAAAGAATTATTCATTCAGTCGCATAAACGAAGGAGTAATAAATAATAAATTGATGCCTCTCTCTCTCTCTCTCTCTCTCTCTCTCTCTCTCTCTCTCTCTCTCTCTCTAATCATTATACAACATTCCATTCTTGATTTTTAGACTGAAATCCTCACATCATCTATAAATATCAGAAACGAGAAAATTCAAGAGTAATCTTATAATCTTCAAACTGCAATTGATATATATATATATATATATATATATATATATATATATATATATATATATATATATATATATATATATATATATATATATATATATATATATATATATATATATATATATATATATATATATATATATATATATATATATACATATATATATTATTGCATTTCTAAATTACCGAATTAGCTAAGGCTTGTCCATAAGATTTTTCTATGACTAATTCCTCGTCATTTAATTTTAAAAAATATATATATATATTAAGTAATCAATATGGATATCTGCAATAAATGTAAATTGATGTAAATTGACGTAGAAACATACAGCTTAGACCTCGTGCTACTATGTAACTATATAGAGAAAATATTAAATGAATATCTTCGCGAGAGCAGACTGCACGGAATTCTTTTTTTTTTTTTTTTTTTTTTCTTTTCAGCAAAAGGTCACCAGTGCAATGGAGGCCACTAGTGACGTCATAGGGAAATCAAGAACTGGTTTGAGTAAATTTTCCCCCGACCTTCTCTGTGTGTAAAGAGATATTCACTTCAGTTTTTTTATTTTTTTTTTGTCCTCAATTTTTACTTTATGCTCTATGAAGGTATCTAATTTCTATCGTAGAGCGATCACATGCAAATCACTATATTATTATCTCATCTCTGCATCTCTATGACGTATTTCTAGTGCTGTAATTAGCATCGATGAATCAATGGATTTCCTCATTTTAATTATTTGATTTGAAAGGGTTATAGGATCAACATTGTAAATATACGGGTCTGCAGACCGTTAATTCCTTCACTGCTTTATATATAAATATATATATATATATATATATAGATATATATATATATATATATATATATATTAATAATTTATATAATATATATATATATATATATATATATATATATAGATATATATATAGATATCTAGTATATACTATATATATATATATTATATATATATATATATAATATATATATATATATATATAGATATCTATATATATATATATATATACATATATACTATATATATATATATATATATATATATATAAAAATGGAGACAAATGCTGTGTATATTCTAAAGATAGATGGATATATATATATATATATATAATATATATATATATTATATATATATATATATATATATATATATATATGTTTACATGTTATGTTATTAGCTGGGCTTGCTGTATTGTGCGCATCTTACATTCTTCCAATATTGATATATAAAATGACGGACTTATGATGTCTTTAATTACAAGATGGATATTGCAAGATAGTAATATATATATATATATATATATATATATATATATATATATATATATATATATATATATATATATATATAGATATATTTATATCTATATATATATTTTTACGTATATAGCGGCCTTGAGAGGAGGCTAGATACGTAAACGGAAGTGATTGAGGGATTTCAAGAGGGAATTGCTTTAACTTACCGTAAACTGATAGTATTACTAATTTCTTTAGAGGGAAGGTCGCAGAAAAACTCAGCTCGTTTACTTAAAGCTATTTATTTACAAAAAGGCCCGTGCTGGGCTGGAGAAAAGGTAAATGATGGCTCCACTGGATCTGTTGTAGCTAGTTTTCATACACTTGAGGTAATGCACACTTGCGGGCAGAGAGACGGCACGTGACTCATGGAATCTGGAAAAGAATCCCAGATTAAACAAGATAAAAGGAAAAATGACTTCTTGCTTTGATTAAGGCTGATTAATTCTCTAACATTGGGAAGGTAAACTCGAATGGTTCACTGAGGTATGCACGAAAGCTTGGTCTTTAACAAGTCACAAAGGGGAGCACGTGGCCCGATGAGGACAAAGGGCTTTTGATGTAGAAGGGGTAAAAATGAGAATTGAAAATGAATTTAGCAAGAGTCGTATGGTAGTAAAAGGTACTGGGTTGAAGTTTACACTTTCAGACGTACCTTTATGCAATATTCATGTATCCTTGTAGAAGAATGCGGCTGACCTCTGTTCAGGTCTGGGGTTCGTGTCACCAGTACGCCGTGGGGTAGGCCTAAGCCTAATGGGAGGCTGGCCGGGTGGACATCCGTCCTCCGGACTACCGACTGCAGTTGACTGAGATCGATCCTGGTTGTTTTCGAATCACGGGGCTTCCAAAAGACCGCCTCGGGCATTGCCTGAAAGGTGGTAAACACAACGCCAGCAAATTGGGAAGGAAAATAGGTCAATATTGTAGAAGTCCCTAAAATCCATCTTGAAGCCTAGCTACTCTTGTGACTTGCCTCTCTTACCCTAAGCTTCCGTCAGACCGGAAATATCTTCCCTACGACATACCCACTCTCCCAACAACAGTTACCTTAGGAGAAGGCATGGCTGCTACTTTTAATAATTAATTATCACTAAAACTCTGCTGGGAAGGCGAGCGTTCTATAGACGTAGCAGCTCCCCCCCCCCTGTTAAGAAGGCATTCACTCCCTTTCTTTGGGCGTGAAGGTCTTGGCTTAAATAAGTTGATCGCCTCGACTACCCAGTTCTCCTACTCTAACTTGAAGTTTTTTTTGAGCAGCGATACGGCTGACTACAATGGCCTACCTAACTTATAGGCAAAGATGCTAAGTGTACTAACTTAATGTAGTGATGTAATCTAGCCTAAGTAATAACTACGGGTTGTCTGTGACGACAGTCTACTCTACCCCTAGATAAGGTTACTTGAAAATTATACTTTCTACTAACGTAATGCCCTGGTACTAAATCATTAGCCTAACCTACTCAATACAGTTAAAGGGAGACGCAAATTCATTCCAGAGTGTGCGGTACTCACCAGCAGTAGTTCAGCGACGGAACTGTTAAAATACATAATGAGAGGTAATGGAGTGCGTGGGATGATGAGTGGTTAATTGACCAGGAGGGAAATGCAATGAGGTAATTATATTTAAGTGAGGGTTAGTATTACAATGGCTAGGGGTTAGAGGGTTAGTGCTACTGGCAGAGATCAGGCTGGCTACCTTCTCTGGGTAGGTGCCAGGATCATTCTGCAAATGAATGCGACACTGTACCTCGGGCACAGGTGTCAAGGAGAGCATGTGGCTCTTTTGTGTTAGTTTGTTAATGATTGGTTACGTCCCTTCTTCTTCTTCTTCTTATTCCTCCAGGACCTGGCTATACCAGTCCTTGGAGTAGACGGAGGCACCGACTCTGGGGAAAGGCCAGAAACGCCGGCAGGAGCAGAGGCAGTGGTAGCCTGAGGGATTGCAGGAGAACACCCTACTTCGGTATCTGCAGCAACCGTCGTAGGGGTGGAACCTACTGCAGGGGAGGCCCTCACTCCGGCTGCTGCGACAGCCGTCGTAAGGGGAAAACTCCAGGCTGACTCCTGGTCGGGCAGTTCCTGGTTTTCCAGAGGAGGTATGAAGGTTAGGTCTGCCGGCACTAGCTCGGGGCCAGGCGCAGAAGTCAAGTTCGGTGGTGGCTCTACGCCCAGGCTGGGCGGAGCTTGGCACTGCTCAGTGCTGCCAAGTGGCACTGGCAGAGAGTTGAGGTCGACTGGACCTGTGGCGGGTACTGGAGGTGCAATACCTCTCAGCGAGCCCTTGAAATGGGAGACCTCAGGTCATGCCCACTAGGATAAGGTCGTAACCTCCTGGAAGGTAGCTTGCAACTGCAAGTGTACATACCTTGGCAAGGTGAGGTCGTACGACTCTCAATTGGACGGTGGGAAGGATCATCTTACTATGATTGATGCCTTCAATCGTGATCAGTTGCCGTCTATCAATGGTAGCCCCTCGGGGGATTTGATCTTCCCGTATCAGGGAGATTTGAGCGCCAGAGTCATCAAAGGCTCTGACATGGCTTGGTGGATAATGACCTTGGATGGGTGCGACGGTTATAGGGCCCTGAGCTGGGGGTCCTAGTAACGAAGGATTGGTAACTGCCATGGCGATGGCCGGAATATTGTAATTCGCGCACCCTACGTAGTTGGCAGACATGTGACCCTTGCGGCCACAGTCTCGGCAGAACTGGTTCGAGAACTTCTTCTGTGGCATTGGACGGTAAGGCCGAGATGGCCCCACAGGTTGCGAATCTGTGGAGTCACCAAGGCTGGCAGTGTGCTCTGGCACAGGTGAAGAGTCCTCTCTGGCCGTGATTTGAGGTGGTGAGGTAGCTTTGGCCCTGGAGTGGTGTGGGGGAGGGACTCCCCAGAGGAGGTCCCGTCCCAATAGGAAACCTACTCCATGCCGAATCGTACGCACCACACCTAGGCGGTGAGGTTTGGTGCACCAAGGAGTGGTGACCTGCAGGACGACTGTGGGAACGGTCTTGGACTGCCCTTCGACCCAAGTCATGGCCCACCTGATGTGCTCGTCAACTGTGGCACTGGCTGGCACTTGGTCCCGGTCTATAAGACACAGATCGGAGCCGGTATCTACCGTAACTGGCAGAGTCACAGGTAGGGTAGAGCCATCCAGGGGTGCCACTGTGACTGAAGAGGTCCACACACCCGCTCAGGGTGAGACCTGGACTCGGGCATAACGGCCGAGGGGGTTGTGGCACTGATTCAGGTGGACGTGCCTGGTCGAAGGCACGTGCTTGGGGCACCCCCGGGATATTCCGGGGAGTAGTGCCCTGTACCCCCACAGGCTCTGCAGGAGTCCCTCTGCTGGGCTGGTCTCCGGAAGGCATCTGATTGGTCTTGAGAGGAGGCTGAGGCACCGTTCGGTGGCCTAGGAGGGTTCTGAGGGGGTTTGTGGCTCTCAGCGCTCTTGAGGCGGCACTCTGCTGCGAGGTGCCCACTTTCTTGCAAACGTTTGCAAGTCCGTGGGTGTCCTTGGTGGGCGTCCTTTGGCCGAGTGGATCCAGAGAGATGACCGGGTGGCACTATGCGTCGGTGGGCGGTGCTGTGAGAGGGGTTGAAAGTCTCCCAGTCGTCAGCCAGGCGACAAGCTTCTGCAAGTGTCTTGGGTTGCTTGTCGTTAAGGTGCACTGCGAGTGGCCCAGGTACACACTGGTAGAGGTCTTCCAGCATGATCCTGTTAAAAAACAGGTCCTGGAACTCGGTGCACGACATGGCCTCGAGCCAGCGCTTTCCGGCTTGGATTTTGTGGTAGGAGTAATCTCCCCAGGCCCAACCAACTTCCTTGCCTGACCTCTGAAACACTGCCTCCACCTCTCCGGGGTGATTTCATAGGCCTTTGTAATGACCCGGCAAACTTCCACCAGGTCCCCCCTCGCTGACCCTGATCCAGTGAGCGGAGGGCAGTCTTAGCCTTGCCGTCCAGGTGCTTGGCAAGTAGGGCGGCCCTCTCTATCTCAGTGGTAGGGTAGTTTCCGAATAAGGCTTCCACTTCTTCCAGCCATGCCTCGGGCTCATCCTCAGTCCACTTCGGGATGAGAGCGTTAATGCTGGCAATAGGGGCGTGGGGCTGGGAGCTGGCTGCATGGCTAGGGCTTCGGCATTCACCTGTCGTGCCTTCTCCACCTCGAGCTCCTTCTCCTTGAGAGCTAGCTCATGCTTCCTCTCTTCTTCCCTTGCCTTCCTCTCTGCTTCTTTTTCCTTCCTCTCTGCTTCTTTTTCCTTCCTCTCTGCTTCTCTGGCGGCTCTCTCTTGCAGGAGCAGATCATCCACCTGCCCCTTCACCCACTGGGTGAGTTCCTGCCCAGTGTAACCGGGCGTTCGTGCCCGAGAGCCATGAGGGTCTGGAGCCTTTCCAGTCCCATGGATATATGTGGTTGGGCAGCAGAAGCCATTCCTTAGGCGCAGTGGAGGCTTGGATGAAAAAATCTTAAAGGACTGGGTGCTCTGTGGCACTTTGGGGAGTGGCACCTTCTGATGAGGCGGACAAATCAAATGGAGTGTGCGGCGCACATCACACTAAGGGGCGTTCCGCAGGACGGACACGCAGGTAGAATGGCTACCTGTACGGCCTGGCCTGACTAGGTGCAATGGCACTTATGAGGAGGCGCTCCTTGTTTGGAGCACTGGTATCGTGATGTGTGTCCCGTCGGACGACACTAGATGCAGTATACTTAAGTATACCGAAGTGAAAGGGCACTGCTCATGGCAGAGTGTAATGGTGGAGGAGAGAAAGTAAAAGGTGGGAGTACTTCAGCAGCCAGTCGATGAACAGTGTCAAGATTAGTGGCACTGTAAAATGATAAGACCTGACGTGCACTGGTGGTGGCCAGTCCTAAACTGGTAACGACTTCCCTGTCTGGAAGTAATGAATTTGCGTGGCACACTGTGCGAATGTGCTTGCGGTACACGCAAGTCTTTTGGGATAAAAATGAACAAGACCACTTGGGCAACGACAGGTAATGGAAATTTTAGAAATGCTCAGGCCCTCGCTGAAGTACTCGGTAAATGAAACAAATAAATGTTTGCAAACTGCAATGGACACATGCGCGTACGTATCACGCTGTGTAAATGAAAGACACAAGAGACTAAAATAAAAAATGTTAATTCTTGCATGCTATAATTAATGGTAAGAGGTAGTACTCTTGGCTTTGTGAATACTGGGTTCTGGTTCTCTCTCTCTCTCTCTCTCTCTCTCTCTCTCGGGGAAGAGGGTGAAAAATGATATATGAATGAACTCCCTTATATTTGAATTGAAACTACTAATGTTAGTTTAATATGACGCAACTTGCGTTAAATGATTTACTTACGTTAACGTTTACTGAAAGAATTACTTTTGAAAACGTTTTATGAAAATGATAACGCGCTCGTGGTGAACGATTTTTACGTTAATGTAGCGGCTCGCTTTTATGAAAAGATTTGCGTTTCAATATGAATTTTACAAAGACGGGTTTTATGTTAACAATTCTTGTGATTTACTCTACTTGAGATTTACGTTAACTTTATGTAAGATTACTAGGTCCCTGTGAACAGTGAAATGACGGTAAGGATTTTAAAACGATGTTAGCAAACAATTGTGAATGAGGTTACGTTAAGTGCGAAGTGAAATGAAACTTCGCTCAGCGAGCGAGTGAGCGAGGCGATGTGCAAAACACGTGAGGCGAGAAGAGCGGGTTTAGCACCACGGTGTGCTAGCAGTGATGGCGAATCAGCTGATTCTCTGTAAATGCGAAGGCAATTTACAACACAAAATTCTACTTTCTTATTCAAGGCGAATTACGTTAATTTCTCTGGCAGAACGATAGATACTAGTACCGAGATCGATATTATTTACGTTAAAACTTCGAGACTTACGTTACTTTGCTTAAATTGTTTAGGTAATGTTTAAAGGGATAACAAACATGGCTGCCGCTGTGAGCGAAAACGAAGGCTGGTTGAGACCGGCGCAGGCGCAAAGTGCTCTAAGCTGAATTTAAGCTGAGAGGTAAACGGTTACCAAACACTTGGAATGAAACTGAGTTAAAAATGGATTCCCTAACATATCACAGACAAAAGAATGTACACTTCTTTTGCCGTAACTATTAGTAAAAACACCCTCCAACTAGCTAGGCTTTCAAACCACAGCAATAAACCCTGGCAAAGCACTTCCTAGTTTGATCTGGTCCTTTCTAGCATCTATCTGCACACGTGTTCGTGTGAGCTCCTAACGAGGACAGCACAAAGTAATAGAGAATTCGCGGGGCAAATTGTTTGCTCGCCGCTAAAATAAAGCACGGCGCATTCGCCGTTACAATAATAAGATTTCTACCTACGCTCTTTTGACCACTTCAACAATAAAAATACTTAAACGTACCTAAGCTAACATTGGTTATAGAATAATCATATTAATGAATGAATACCTTTACCGTGAGTCATTGTGTCTTCTTTCCCTGCTAAGTGTGCTTGATTTACTTTTTGTAAAATAATTTACAGTTTACGTTTTACACGGATAACGCGATTTACAAGCTTTTTTTTTTTAAGCAAGCTAGGTTCAATCCAGGCAAGATTCGCCAATTTTACGTATATAGCGGCCTTGAGAGAGGCTAGATACGTAAACGGAAGTGATTGAGGGATTTCAAGAGGGAATTGCTTTACTTACCGTAAACTGATAGTTATTATTAATTTCTTTAGAGGGAAGGTCGCCAGAAAACTCAGCTCGTTACTTAAAGCTATTTATTTACAAAAAGGCCCGTGCTGGGCTGGAGAAAAGGTAAATGATGGCTCCACTGGAGCTGTTGTAGCTGGTTTTCATACACTTGGGTAATGCACACTTGCGGGCAGAGAGACGGCACGTGACTCATGGAATCTGGAAAAGAATCCCAGATTAACAAGATAAAAGGAAAAATGACTTCTTGCTTTGATTAAGGCTGATTAATTCTCCAACATTTGGGGTTGGGGGAAGGTAAACTCGAATGGTTCACTGAGGTATGCACGAAAGCTTGGTCTTTAACAAGTCACAAAAGGGGAGCACGTGGCCCGATGAGGACAAAGGGCTTTTGATGTAGAAGGGGTAAAAAATGAGAATTGAAAATGAATTTAGCAAGAGTCGTATGGTAGTAAAAGGTGCTGGGTTTGAAGTTTACACTTTCAGACGTACCTTTATGCAATATTCAGTGTATCCTTGTAGAAGAATGCGGCCTGACCTCTGTTCAGGTCTGGGGTTCGTGTCCACCAGTACGCCGTGGGTAGGCCTAAGTTTGGGAGGCTGGCCGGGTGGACATCCGTCCTGGACTACCGACTGCAGTTGACTGAGATCGATCCTGGGTGTTTCGAATCACGGGGCTTCCAAAGAACCCGCCCTCTGTGGGCGATTGCCTGAAAGGTGGTAAACACAACGCCAGCAAATTGGGAAGGAAAAATAGGTCTTATTGTAGAAGTCCCTAAAATCCATCTCAAGCCTAGCTACTCTTGTGACTTGCCTCTCTTACCCTAAGCTTTCCGTCCGACCGGAAATATCTTCCCTACGACATACCCACTCTCCAACAACAGTTACCTTAGGAGAAGGCATGGCTGCTACTTTTATAATTAAATATTCACTAAAACTCTGCTGGGAAGGTGAGGCGTTCTATAGACGTAGCAATAATATATATATCATATATATATATATATATATATATATATATATATATAGATATATATCGATATATATATATATAAAATATATATATCTATATAGTATGTATATATATAGATATATATATATATATATATATATTATTTATATATATATATAATATATCTATATATATATATATATATATATATATATATGTAAAGTCATATTCACATTTCCGTGATTCATATACATATATCGAGCTACAATGTCCTTTAATATCTAATTCACTCTACCTCCGGGAATTAATATTATTTTCATATATGCTTAACCGAAGGGGAATTTTTTCTCGATAATAGATTTGCCTGGACCAGGGCGCGAACCTATGGATCCTTTCAAACCCAGGAACGTCAGTGAAGCGTTCTACTACACCACCGCGAGAGGCTAAAAGTTCATGTCGCCTCTCACCCTCATATACCTTTCGCGCGCAGGTAATTAGTGGTTTGGAGACAACATCAACCCACCTCGACTCCGGTAGTGTTTGTAGTGCTTTTTTGACAGGCAAGTAGCCAATCTATTAAAGTCATATCACATTTCCGTGATTCATATACATATATCGAGCTACAATGTCCTTTAATATCTAATTCACTCTACCTCGTCGGAATTAATATATTTTTCATATATGCTTAACCGAAGGGGAATTTTTTCTCGATAATAGATTTGCCTGGACCAGGGCGCGAACCTATGGATCCTTTCAAACCCAGGAACGTCAGTGAAGCGTTACCTTCTACACCACCGCGAGAGGCTAAAAGTTCATGTCGCCTCTCACCCTCATATACCTTTCGCGAAGATTAGATTGAGTTCCATATATCACTCTGCGTAGCACGAAGATGTTCATTCAACCAACGCTTAAGAAGATTAAAGGAAGATTATCAGCGGGGGTGACCTAAATTGGCTTACTTGTGGACGAATCTCTTGGTATAAATCCACCTTTTCTGTAAACTTTTCTCATTCATATACCTGAAGAGAGAGACAGCAGTCTCTGAAATATAGTATTTTCTTTCTCTCTACATTTGGTGTTTTTTATGGGCTCCTTTTATTAGATGGAATTCTGTTGTTACAGAACATTTTTACCAGTCATTGTCAGCCCATTATGGAATTCAACCGCCTTTCCACGATTCTTCACTCACTTCCAGAAGTCAAGCCAGTTTTCCGCAAGTTTGAAAAAGAACTGAACAGACTACACCGGCTGAAAACCAAAAACACTTTTTGGAAGAATGCCTCAAAGAACAAGTACTTCCAAAAAATGTACGGATTCGGGAGATGGACTCTGCAATCAAACCCCTTCCCTCTATCACACAAGATTTTCCTGGAAGAAAGAATCACCAATACGAGAAACGACATCTTCGTGCTACGCAGAGTGATATATGGAACTCAATCTAATCTTCGCCTCCTCACTACGGACCACGTATACAGGTATCTGATTTCATTCTGTTCCGACATTGCTGCCTATAATAGCGTGACTCATTCCCACAGACTTTAACGCAAGTTAAATAACCTAATAGATAATAGCGCATGGAATAATCTTGAACAACAAGACAAAGTTTTAAACTTATCCAACACCCCCCTTACTGTAAATCAACATTTAGTTTTAAATTTAGGCTTATCCTTTGCCCTTATGCCAGACCGCAAAAAAAACAACCTAGACTTCATAGTGGCTTTTGATAAATTCATATCTGACAAAAACTACAGCGTGAAGAGATATGTTTAAAAGGAGTGTTACTAATGCTTTAACTGACCTTCATAAGAAATATCCTGTTCCCCGCAGATTCATGATAGCCATCCACTCGCTAAAAAAGTTAGATGTTATAATAAGTAGATCCGACAAAGACGGCAAAATTGTAATAATGGACAAAGACTTCTACCTCGACAAAATCAACCAGCATCTCCTTAGCGACACAAATACTTACGAAAAACTGACGAAAAATCCCCTCCCGAACGTTCCCACAGAATTTTTTCGGAAAGTAAGATTAATTGGCCAAGACAAAAAGAGTATTGAACTATTAGAGAAAATTAAAGTAATTAATCCTAAATTACCCTACTTTTATGGTCTTCCCAAAACTCACAAAGACAATCTTCCATTCAGACCCATCGTTTCATGCGCCGGAGCTTTCAATTACAAAATTTCTAAATGGTTAGCTGGCCTCCTTTCTCCTTTTTTAGGCACTTTTTCTCCCAGCCACATCAAACATTCGGAAGACTTTTGTCACAAATTCAGAGAAGCACATATACCACTTCACAACATAAAACTTTTAAGCTGGACGTAGACTCCCTATTCACAAAAGTACCAGTACAGGACGTTCTTCAGTTTTTAGGGAAAAATTTATCCCCCTATTCAGATCATTTCCCTTTGGCACTTGACAAAATAATAAAGTTAGTTGAATTATGTGCATCTAATAACGTATTTTCATTCGAGGGGAATCATTCTACAAGCAAAAATTCGGGTGTAGTATGGGTAGTCCTTTAAGTCCTATTTTTAGCCAATCTGTACATGGAATACTTTGAAACTACAGTAATAAATGCAATAAACCCAAAAACATGCTGTGGATGAGATACGTGGATGACATACTAACATTTTGGGATAATAAGGGGGGTGGGGTAATTTTAATGAATTCCTCTCAAAATTAAACGCATTAGTGCCCAGCATCAATTTAAAGTTGAATGGGAAACAGACAACAAAATTCCTTTTCTTGATGTTTTGTTTTAATAATCAGAGACACGACAGAATACAAATTTACCATATACAGAAAACCAACGTTCTCACTTTCATGTATTCACTACTTTAGCTATCATGACAATAATATCAAGATAGGTGTAGCTAGCAACCTATTTTTAAGAGCCTTACGAATTTGTTCCCCAGATTTTCCTGAAAAAGAATTTGAACTAATTCGCAAGCAACTTTCATCTTTAAAGTATCCTGACCATATAATTGAGAAAGCAATTCAAAAAGCAAACGTAATTTTCTACCGACCCCCTAAAGACAAGACCAGAGACACACCCAACAATAAAATAAAAATTCCCCACCTGGAGACGATTAAGAGAGTAACTCACACCCTTGGGAAATCCAACCCTTTTGCATTTACCTACCCAAATACCTTAGCCAAATCCCTGATTAACGTCCAACAAAAGACATCGCCCAAAGACTCTGGGGTATATAGATCCCATGCCAGGACTGTGACCAATCTTACATCGGATTTACAGGTAAATCACTTCCCCAGAGATTAATACAACACAAACGGTCAGTTAGGTATGGACAACAGAACTCGGCTATTTTTCAACCATATAAATGAACATAACCATAAAATAAACTGGAATATGTCACGTGTAATTTATAGCAGCAACTGCCGGTACAAGAGTCAAATGATGGAATCGGCCTTAATAAAAGGAGGGAAGCAGGTAATGAACATCTCAAAGGGAATTGGACATCGGACATCGTCGACGCAGTGTTCATTCAAACCAACGCTTAAGAAGAAGAAAGGAAAGAATTATCAGCGGGGTGACCTAAATTGGCTTACTTGTGGACGAATCTCTTGGTATAAATACCACCTTTTCTGTAAACTTTTCTCATTCATATACTGAAGAGAGAGACAGCAGTCTCTGAAATATAGTACTTTTCTCTCTACATTTTGGGTTTTTATGGGCTCCTTTTATTAGATATATCTATACTATATATATATATATATATATATATATATATATATATATATATATATATATAGTCATATATATATATATATATATCTATATATATCTAATATATATACTATATATATATATATATATATATATATATATATATATATATATATATATATATTATATAGATATACTATATATATACTATATATATATATATATATATATATATATATATATGATATATATATATATAATATATATATATCTATATACATATATATATATATATATATATATATATAGATATATATATATATATATATAATATATATATATATCTATACTATACATATATATATATATATATATATATATATATATATATATATATATATATATATATATATATGTATATTACTATCTCTTTCAATTCCATCTTGTAATTAAAGACATCATAAGTCCGTCATTTTATATATCAATATTGGAAGAATGTGAAGATGCGCACAATACACAAGCAAGCCACTAATCATAACATGTAAAACATATATATATATATATATATATATATATATATATATATATATATATATATATATATATATATATATATCTATCCATCTATCTTTAGAATATACACAGCATTTGTCTCCATTTTAAAAGCAATTTACCTGGAAATCTCTGAGGCAACTTTTTTTTTTTACTATTATCATAAAAAATTCGTTCCGAGCAAAACTTTTGATTATATCAAACACTCCACGGAAAATTTTCTTTTACAAGTTCGGTCCATTACACGAGAATGACTTTAGCGAAAAAAAAAAAAAAAGACTCTCATTCGTGTAGCTTTCATCGCTTCTTTAAAAACGGTCAAGCACCTTTCCACTTCCGATTCATTTTCCTCGAAGTGCAAGTCCTCGTTGCAAATTAGTTGAATGAAGGCGTAAGGTGTACTATGAGATACTTTTGAGAGAGATTATATATATATATATATATATATATATATATAATATATATATATATATAATATATATATAAATATATGTACTCAAATCTATTTCTCTTTCAAAAAGCATAACTTCTGGGGAAGATTAGGACATCGGCCAATACCTTATTCTTACTTTAATCATTAACGGTAAATGAACCCACCTTTGCCATTCACTGCTAAATGTTCAACAATTTGCATTTTACAAATTGAAAAACCTATTGTCTTATATTCTCTCTACATGACCCAAACCATCTCAAAAGATATTCTTTTCAACTATGCACGGCTTACCACGCCTTCTTCGTATTCCAGAACGTCTTACCCTAATCCTTTACTATAAAAAAGTTCATTCCAACTATTTCAAGCATTTTCTTTCATTTGCGTTGAAAACCTGCACCTCACTTCCATACAGGAGAGTTGGCTCAATCAATATTTCCTTCGTGCCTGCCCCTTCCCCTCTCCGCCTGCTTTCAAGGACAATTCATGTTTTATCCTAATCTTCCGCACCTACCCTGCTACCTTTCTGTCCTCACTTATTCTGTGATACACTGCTTCTCTCGCGTGACCCTCACTTTTTATATAAACCCCTAAAATATCTATGAGAAGACCAGCTGCTTCCAATCTTTGACCCTACAAGCTATAGTAGATTCACATCAACCGTGAATTTGATGTCTAGGCCAGTCCCTTACGACGCTCCTGATTGGCTGTTGATAAGCCAATCACAGGACTGGAAACTCTCCTCAGTCTCTCTCGAGAGTTCACATGGGTAGGATCTATCTTCCACCTCTCCTGAGGGATACGCCTTTCAAAAGTATCCCTCAGGAGAGGTGGAATATACATATATCCTGCTTATTTGAACTCTCGAGAGAGACTGAGGAGAGTTTCCAGTCCTGTGATTGGCTTATCAACAGCCAATCAGGAGCGTCGTAAGGGACTGGCCTAGACATCAAATGCACGGTTGATGTAAATCTACTATACCCTAATACTATTCTTGTATTTTAATGCATTTTTATCTATTTGTTAATTTATTCCTATTTCTTCTCTTTTTAATAAGTGGGATCTCTTCTCTTCATTTCCTTTAACCTCCTCTTACTTCCTCCTATGAACTCCGTATTCTTTGAGAGCCAGAAATTCAAGACAATGGCCCCCTGTGGCCTTGTTCCATATGGAGTGTTTCATCTTCTGGAAAACAATAATAATATGGAAACGCTTTCGCCTGTCAATACAATTTCTCTTCATTATCCCCAATCAGCATTGTGTTTTAGTATACATGCCAGTCATTCCACATTCCGATGAATCCATCTCTTTTTGAGGATATTCACTTTATATTTATTCTCTGAAGCATAAATATGAGATGTTTGTGTGAACATTATGAGTTTTCTTTCGTAATCATAGCTATTCGTATTGAATGACACAACTACCGTGCCGTGTTGATTTTTTTCCATCGTTTTGTTTTGAATTCAAACGTATTCTGACCGGTATTCCTCCTCATATACTTTTATATGTTGCAGATTCATTATTCTCCTAATTCGCTCCTTGGCCAAGATTAAAGGTTCCACTATACTCGCGGTATTGTGTCGTGACATAGAAATTATTCCAGTTTTTCCGCATAATGCTTTGAATATAACATATTTACAGAGGGTAAAGTTGGATGGAAGACGTTATACATGAGTGGCCTTTATTCCATTCATGTAAACAGGTTTAGAGGAAACACAAATCTAAGCCTTCCTAACAATGGTTCTTACTGAATAGGTTCTGACAAATATCTAAGCCCTCCTAAAAACGATTCCTGCTGAATAGGTCCTAACAAATATCTAAGCTTTCCTAACAATGGTTCTTCCTGAAGAGGTTCTAACAAATATCTAATCTTTCCTAACAACGATTCTTGAAGAGGTTCTGATAAATACCTAAGCTTTCCTAACAATCTCCTTGCTGAATAGGTTCCAACAAATATCTAAGCTTTCCTAACAATGGATCTTGCTGAAGAGGTTCCAACAAATATCTAAGCTTTCCTACCAATGGTTCTTGCTGAAGAGGTTCCAACAAATATCTAAGCTTCCTTAACAATGGTTCTTGCTGAAGAGGTTCTAACAAATAGCGAGAATTTCCGTTCATTTCTGTTCATACAGAAACTCCTTCAGACTTCCGCAGCGCTGTTCATTTACTGCTGGATATTAAGCCGCGAAATAAAAGAGAATGTTTTCATATGGAGGAGAAGTATTTAAAACTACAGTCACATACGTTAAAAGGGTGAACGAGCAGTATATGCAAAACAAAACTGTGGGATCCCCTTACGAGACTGCATTAGAAGGCTCAAAGGTGCGATCTTGCGGGTATTACACGATTCCAAGACGGTGATCGCTACATCTCAAATACAAAAGGAAGTTCATTTCGAGAGATGTTTCTCAACTGACACATACATACATACACACACACGAAATAAATGAATAAATAAATTCACTAACAATTTTGTTATTTAACATCACTGGACCACACACACATTTCCCTGACTTTTTTTGTAAAAGTAAATCTATAATGGTTTGTACGGTGTTTTTAGGTTGCATGGAACCAGTGGTTATTCAGCAACGGGACCAACGGCTTTACGTGACTTCCGATCCACGTCGAGAGTGAACTTCTATCACCAGAAATACACATCTCTGACCCCTCTGTGGAATGCCCGAGAATCGAACTCACGGCAACCGAGGTGGCAGGCCAAGGCCTTACCGATCACGCCACTGGGGCGCTAAACCATAATTGTATATCAAATTGTCGTGGAGGCAACTCAGCCACGAGCCACATCCCATCACATAGAAAGCCAATCGCTCTTCCATCAAGAGATCCTGACAAACTGCTTTAATTTTAATATAAATGAAAGCTTCTAATAACTCATCCTAGCAAGTGATCTTGTACACCAGTGCTCCAGTATATATATATATATATATATATATATATATATATATATATATTATATATATATATATATATATACTACATATATATACAAATAAATATTTATGTGAATGAGAAAAGAATATCTTGCACAAAAACCCCTCTCTCTCTCTCTCTCTCTCTCTCATCTCTCTCCTCTCTCTCTCTCTCTCTCTCTCTCTCTCTCTCTCTCTCTCTCTTTATATATATATATATATATTATATATATATATTAAAAAACCCTTGCCTGGGTGGGTAGAAATAGAAATCAAGGAGAAATGAAGGCCATATCTCCTCCGTTCCATACATATTCAAGCCCATCCAGATGATGGCAGTTTTCCGTAATTGTATGCAAAAGCCCATATGGGGTACGGAGGATATTCAATTCCAGGGGGCAAGTTCAACGCTCCAGTCTCATGGAGGAGGCGAGAAAGGACCCAGGGATATAAAATGACACAAAATATTCCAATATTCTATCCATTTATGGGATAAACTATTTATTAACCGGTTCTCGTCGAATTGGGTTAAGGTTTATATAAATACCAGTCCAATTTACACATTTATTTCAGACGAGCTTCCTAACCCCGAAACTTAACCCCTTTTTTTTCTTTTTTTTTTATTTCGGGAATGAACGGCGATGCACAGAAGGCAGGAACTATAGAGCTATAGTAGATTCACATCAACTGTGCATCTGACGTCAGGGCCAGTCCCTTACGATGCTCCGGATTGGCCGTTGATAAGCCAGTCACAGGGCTGGAAACTCTCCTCAGTCTGTCTCGAGAGTTCACATAGGCAAGATGTACGTTCCACCTCTCCTGAGGGATGCTTCTGAAAGACGTAGCCCTCAGGAGAGTAGGAACTAACATTCTACCCATGTGAACTCCCGAGAGAGATTGAGAGTTTCCAGCCCTGTGACTGGCTTATCAACAGCCAATCAGGAGCATCGTAAGGGACTGGCCTAGACGTCAGATGCACGGTTGATGTGAATCTACTATAGTAGCTTATTTTACAAAATGCTCCGGAGAAACAGGTGATTTTCTGTTTCCTGCAACCCCATGGCAGTTTCCGTTTATTCTATATTTTTTTTTTTTTTGAGAGGCATTCACACGAACCCCAGTGTTCTGTTTCCCTTTTGAGAAACTCCGGATTTTGTATATATATTTGATTCGGCGTACTTGCTCTCTAAACTGAATCTAGATGTGTACTGTATAAGACGGATACCTCCCTGAAAAACTATCTAGATGTGTACGGTATAAGGCGGATGTCTACCTTAAAAACTATCTAGATGTGTATGGTATAAGGCGGATATCTACCTTAAAAAATATCTAATGTGTACAGTATAAGGCGGATATCTACCTTAAAAATATCTAGATGTGTACGGAATAAGGCGGATACTTAGCTTTAAAAATATTTAGATGTGTACGGTATAAGGAGGATATCTGCCTAAAAATATCGGTTTTTTTTCCACAACAATTATTAATAAGCTCTTAAAATCGTAAAACAGCATCTTGTTTTAATTGACGAAATATTATTTTTCGGAACCACAGAAATGCTCCTCTATATCAGTGAAATACATTCAGCATATTCCTCTCAAAATCAGATTTAAGTAAGTACCCCCTCTTCCCCTAAGTGTCCAAACAGTAATAGTTTATTAATAGTCAAAACCAGTCAGAGAATAACCCATAGGTGACTTCGAATCTATCTGAAATAAAGAGACCATAATTATGACATCACTAAAATATTAAAGTTCCTTTTCTCTAGACTCAAGTAATTGTCACTTCAAATGTTAACTTTTTCAAAGTTCTCTTTTACGGTACTTTGTCAGACGGACCTGCAACACCTCTTCCATGGCATGTTCCACACTCTATCAATCAAATCAGTGAGTCCCCCCCTTTGCAACTGTTCTTCAGATTATATGTCATTTTCTGTTCGTTACAAACACACACACACACACCAATTGGCACAGAAGAGGCATGCACGCTTCATGCATGAAACTTGTGATCTTCGAAGCGTGTCACTCACCAAAAAGGTGCACTGGTAAGCTATCCTGTTTGTTTTTTCCTTTCAGCATCTTCGAGGAATCCAGCGTTTTGCATCTATCTCTAACTGGCAAGAGCTAAGGTTAACAACCCGATTATTGTGCTTTCAAGACATACATACATATATGTGTATATATATCTATATATATGTATGTGTGTATTGTGTGTGTAATATATATATATATGTATATATATATATATAAGTATATATATCATATATATATATATATATATATAATATATACATATATATATATATATATATATATATGAATAATATCACATCGAACCGTGATCACCATTTTTTATATATCAATTCCAAGCTACAAATGTCCTTTAATATCTAAATTCACTTTACCTCCCAAATGATATATTTTTCATATATGTACCGAAGGGGAATTTTTTAATTGATAATAATTTCGTCCCCCCCACCAAGGGATCGAACCACCGTCCAAGTGGGACGGGGACGAAATCAGGACAGTCAGTGACGCTATCCAATCAGCCAAACAGAGACGCTATAAGTTCATATCGATTCTGACCTTACAAATCACCCTCGATCTGGATGCTTCCGTAATTAGAATCGATATGGAACCCCGTCTACCATGTTGGCCTAATTCGAGCGTTTGACAGCACGTAGCCTTTTTGTTATGAATAATTATCACATCGAACCGTGATCCATTTATTATCAATTCAAGCTACAAATGTCCTTTAATATCTAAATTCACTTTTACCTCCAAATGATATATTTTATATATGTACCGAAGGGGGAATTTTTTAATTGATAATAATTTCGTCCCCCCATGGGGGATCGAACCCACCGTCCAAGTGGACGGGGACGAAAATCGGACAGTCAGTGACGCTATCCAATCAGCCAACAGAGACGCTATAAGTTCATATCGATTCTGACCTTACAAATCACCCCCTCGATCCTGGATGCTTCCGTAATTAGAATCGAGATGGAACCAACCCCGTCTACCATGTTGGCCAATTCGAGCGTTTGACAGCACTGTAGCCTTTTGTTATGAATAATTATCACATCGAAACCGTGATCCATTTATATATCAATCAGCTACAAATGTCCATTTTAATATCTAAATTCACTTTACCTCCCAAAATGATATATTTTCATATATGTACCGAAGGGGAATTTTTTAATTGATATAATAAATTTCGTCCCCCCCATGGGATCGAACCACCCGTCCAAGTGGACGGGGACGAAATCAGGACAGTCAGTGACGCTATCCAATCAGCCAACAGAGACGCTATAAGTTCATCGATTCTGGACCTTACAAATCACCCTCGATCGGATGCTTCCGTAATTAGAATCGATATGGAACCCCGTCTACCATGTTGGCCAATTCGAGCGTTTGACAGCACGTAGACTTTTGTTATGAATAATTATCACATCGAAACCGTTTTGATCCATTTATATATCAATTCAAGCTACAAATGTCCTTTAATATCTAAATTCACTTTACCTCCCAAATGATATATTTTATATATGTACCGAAGGGGAATTTTTTAATTGATAATAATTTCGTCCCCCCATGGATCGAACCACCGTCCAAGTGGACGGGGGACGAAATCAGGACAGTCAGTGACGCTATCAATCAGCCAACAGAGACCGCTATAAGTTCATATCGATTCTGACCTACAAAATACCCTCGATCTGGATGCTTCGTAATTAGAATCGATATGGAACCCCGTCTACCATGTTGGCCAATTCGAGCGTTTGACAGCACGTAGCCTTTTGTTATGAATAATTATCACATCGAACCGTGATCCATTTATATATCAATTCAAGCTACAATGTCCTTAATAATACTTAAATTCACTCTACCTCCCAAATGATATATTTTTCATATATGTACCGAAGGGAATTTTTAATTGATAATAATTTCGTCCCCCCATGGGATCGAACCACCGTCAAGTGGACGGGACGAAATCAGACAGTCAGTGACGCTATCCAATCAGCCAACAGAGACGCTATAAGTTCATATCGATTCTGACCTTACAAATCACCCTCGATCTGGATGCTTTCGTAATTAGAATTGATATATAAATGGATCACGGTTCGATGTGATAATTATTCATAACAAAAGGCTACGTGCTGTCAAACGCTCGAATTGGCCAACATGGTAGACGGGGTTCCATATCGATTCTAATTACGGAAGCATCCAGATCGAGGGTGATTTGTAAGGTCAGAATCGATATGAACTTATAGCGTCTCTGTTGGCTGATTGGATAGCGTCACTGACTGTCCTGATTTCGTCCCCGTCCACTTGGACGGTGGTTCGATCCCATGGGGGACGAAATTATTATCAATTAAAAAATTCCCCCCTTCGGTACATATATGAAAATATATCATTTGGGAGGTAAAGTGAATTTAGATATTAAAGGACATTTGTAGCTTGAATTGATATATAAATGGATCACGGTTCGATGTGATAATTATTCATAACAAAAGGCTACGTGCTGTCAAACGCTCGAATTGGCCAACATGGTAGACGGGGTTCCATATCGATTCTAATTACGGAAGCATCCAGATCGAGGGTGATTTGTAAGGTCAGAATCGATATGAACTTATAGCGTCTCTGTTGGCTGATTGGATAGCGTCACTGACTGTCCTGATTTCGTCCCCGTCCACTTGGACGGTGGTTCGATCCCATGGGGGGACGAAAATTGATTATCAATTAAAAAATTCCCCTTCGGTACATATAGATATGAAAATATATCATTTGGGAGGTAAAGTGAATTTAGATATTAAAGGACATTTGTAGCTTGAATTGATATATATATATATATATATATATATATATATATATATATATATATATATATATATATATATATATATAATGCTTTAAAACGCTAGCATTGCAACTAAACCAAAAACAAACACGCGCAAAATTAACTTTTTCTGTTTCATTATGAAGATAACAGGAGACCTCCCAACGCTTTCTAATTGTTGTTGTTATATTCATCGTACAAATAACGTAGAGTCGGTAAAAAGAAATTCCAGCTATGATAAATGCACAACACTAAAGAGACACATAACAAAAATTCTCGCTCATTTGAAATGCACATATATGTATGAGCACTTGTGACGTAAAGATAACTAGAAAGTACCTCTGGGATACGATGCATAATTAATTCGTGGGTTTTCTCCGACAAAAACTGTAACTGTAATGTTTTGTGGGAATTTTTTTGTTTTGTTTTTAGTAGTGGTAATTACAACCTCACAATCGTCATCTAACTACAGCTGAAATATAGAATAAACATATCTCTCAATTCTGAAGCAGCGTCTAACCAGGTCATGCAGACGACAGAATATTTTTAAAAGCTACCCTTCGTATAGAGATGATTTAATATTATAAGAGTAAACAAGGCAGTGTTCGTAGATAATTATGCTACTTCTCATTAATTTACTGTTTCTTTTATATATATAATATGTTTTAGGACTTGGCTAACATCCTGCAATTCGGCAAATCGGAAATTAAGGTGTGAACACTATAATTTTTTGGATAGAAAACTATTTTTGGATAATCACCCAGACCTTAAAAAAAAAATACTTCCTATATACCTTCCTTACGGTGTATCTACGACTTTACAAATATCCGACGAATGAGCAAAATTATTGATTACCCACAATTCTGCTGAGATATCTAATAAGTCAGTGTATTCCCTGAGTGAACTCACGCAGTACAAGATCACGGAAGCTTTATATATCCATCTTGTGTCAGGGAAGGTCATTTATGAAAGTACCCTTTTTCCCCGGAAGAACGGTAAATTAGGCCTAGCCAGTATATTGGCCCATTTAGGGTGGGATACCTGGGCCTATATCCGTGCATCTCGAATGGTGAGAAAATGGAGAGAAAATGTGGTTAAATTTAGAGCGTTTCCTCCCCTTCTTTCTTCCCCCTGTCCTCATCTATATGGGGAACCATTTCTCTCGGATCACACAGATTGTATCTTTCTTTCTTGTTTGTTTTTGTGTGAAGTTAAGGCTGTTCAACGGGAGTCTATTACGCGTATGGGCAGGTAAACAAGCACTTACAGGAATCGCTGAATAAAATTACATACACCTTAAGTGTTGTTTTTAGAAGAAATCTTGGTAAAAACCTCTCAGCTGATATTATACGAGAGAGAGAAATTCTGACCTAAAAACGCAAGTCTCCTTTTTTGGGGTTACAAAGAAATACCTCAATAATATATATATGTAAATTTATATCATAAATTTTAAACTGGGCCCTGCAACATTTCACATACATTTCACCGATGATGGGAAGGATGTGCAACAGCATGGATGAGACATTCATGAATACACGACAATACATTTACATTTTATGGATATCTCATATGAATTCATATTCATTCATAATGTTGAACCAAGAGATAGGTCTTATGCAATGGAACAAATTATTTAGGTCTGGAAAAATTTTATCTTTAAAAAAAACGACCCATTAAATGGTAAAAGAATGAAAGACACTATCATGTAAAAAAAAATAAATAAATAAACGGCACTTGGATAATAAAATGAGTCTAAATAGGCGAATAACTGAGAAAAGGACGTGGCTGACAAATGAGTAAGATTGAGGACATGTGAAAGAGTACTAATGGGTTATACCTCGACGATGGTTCAGGTAGGATTGAGGTTGTCAGGAGAGAAAGCCACGGTAATTTTATACTGTCCAGGAGAGAGAACGAAAGAGATTGATAAGAAGTGTTTCTGGGAGAGGCGAAGTATAGTACTTCTTAGGGTTATTCACTCTGGAAGGAGAATGGGAAAAGTCTCGTGGATACAGGATCAGATATGGATTTCGTTATTGGAAATTCGTAATGTTTATCCAAAATTATTCATGAGCAGACATTGCAAAGCGACAATGGTGAGAAAAGAATTCATTAGAATATATATGTGCTAGTGCATAGTATATGGAAGAGCAAGGGTGACACATGTAAGGATAAGCTGATGATTCTATGCTGGTAATAGTATCTACATATAGAGTTTACGGTATGTACCAAGAAGACAGGCTTATGACGAATAATTGGGTGGAATAACTTTATATCTGGCATTGAGAGGTTAAAGAATTTCAGGTGCATAACATTATTTAGTATATACCAGGGAGAGAGTAGGAATTGTATTCAGAAATAAAGGAACAGGTTACGAAACGACTGATATGGTAAGAGAGGTGTGTTTTAGAGGTGCGTGGGTTCGTATTGCTTTGAATGGGATGAGTGAAACAAACTAGAGTTCATATACAGATTTACAGGCCTTGTTTTCGAATTCAACTGTATGCAATGTGCGTAAAGATGTTTGGCGTGCTGATGGTGAGCTTTCTGTGTAGGAGTAAGAGGCAGCTGATGCTTTTAAAGCTTTTTGCATGGAAGGATCTTGATTGATTTTGTCCATTCAGGTGTGAATATGACAAAATACATATTTTTTTACCTGAAGCTAACGCATATACAGAAAATCGTACGTATGTATGTATACACTATATATATATATATATATATATATATATTATATATATATATATATATAATATATATATAAATATATATATATATATATATATATATATATATAATATATATATATATACACGCTGTGTGCGTACGTGGTAGAGATCCACTCTTGTGGGATTTTCAGCTTGAAAAAGCCAACAGTGGTTGGCGACAGATAATTGTTTCTATGTAATATATTTCGCAAAGAACACGTATATCATAGCGAATCCTTGGTATACATATGTTACAGTGCATTTTTCAGCTATATAAATATATATAGTATATATACTATACATGTATGTGTGCATATGTGTAAATACAAACCACATTGCTTAATTTTATTATGTGTTAGGGCTTCTAAATTAGAAGCTGGTTGTATTGATGAGTCAGATTTGGGGTAATTAATTTATTTTTCCGCATTGTTGCCTAAAGCACGTCAGGTGCGGTGGAGGGGGGGGGGGGGTTAGCCCCATTAAATTAATATTAGTACTCGATATATGGCTAGGTGAGCCCACAGTTTTTATAACATTAGCAGAAAAACAAAAGAGTGCTTTTTCAGGTTAGATAACGTAAAATGTCATCAAAACGAATTTATTAATAAAAAAAATTAACCAGAATATAATGACTTATATGAGAGCGCCATTTAAAAGTACTGAAAATAATTTGGATTTCTTTTTGTAAAAGCTGTACAGACAGCGACGTGACAATTATTTTAAGATATAAAGCCAGGAGAAATTTGAGCAAGGCGCATATGACTTAAATAAACTGAGCTCTTTAAATGTATCATACATATTAATTTATGATAACACGTTATTGACATGTTTATTGAGTCAATACTTGTTAGCATAATAATAACATATTCCATTGCACTATTGTGTCCGGTAAATAAATAAAAGCATTACAAGTAAATGCGCTTTTCCTCCCGAATAATCTATCTTACCATATTATTATAAATATAAATAATACATTATAGGATACAATGAAAAAACAATGTGGAATACTTTTGCCCTAACCTTAATAGTGCAAGAAGTGCGGTAAGAAATAAAAAGCGATATTCTTTGTTTCAGACAAGCAAAATTTTACGTTAATGTCATATTTCAAATCCAAATTATTTTTGAATATCATTCTTGTAATTTTTTGCGAAAGTATAAAATTTTTTTCAAAATTTCATTCTTGTATACATTTGCGAAAGTATAACATACATATATTTTCTAGTCTGAGATATATATATCGTCGCTATAATAATACACAGTTGCTATCTCGATGATTATTGAACTTGCATAAAATTAAACTTTATGCTCAAACACAAACTCTCTCTCTCCTCTCTCTCAATTCTTCTCTCTCTCTCATTCAATCTCTCTCTCTCTCTCCTCCTCTCTCTCTCTCTATATATATATATATTATATATAGATATATATATATATATATATATATATATATATATATATATATATATAAATATATTATATATATGTGTGTGTGTGTGTGCGTGTGCGTACGTATAAATATACAGTTACTGAAAGAAACCAGGCGGCGAATAAAATACCACGTAAGACTTGGGGCTTCGAGTGATCGCGGTAAAGCTATAATAAAGAAGAAATATGTGATAAGGGATTTGTCTTGGGAAAGAAACCTGCTGGATGTTTTGGCATTTAGCGAGACAAAGGTGAAAGGGCACTGTGTGTGTTTGTCTGTATGTAGAAACAAGAAAGCAGTTAGTGGTTGCACTTGGGGAGCTGAACAGCATAAAGCTAAGGACGTGTAGCGTTTGTGGTATGAGTAACATTCTGATATTGGACGAGAAGACTACCTTTGTGGTTTTATGATTGCATGAGTATGCCTAATTGTAAAAATGAGAAAACGATCAAATAAATAAGAGTACAATCCAAGAATATTAAATAAATAGATGAGGATGAGAGAATATGTTGATGTTAGAGTTTGAGTATGTGCGTGGCAGGATTTTGAGCTTATGTGAGGGTTCAAGTGCTAATTAATTCACTTGGATACAAAGACTGGCAACAGACAAAGACCCCGTGTGGGAGGTAGCGCCGTCAGTGCACCTCGTGCGGTGCACTGTAGGCATTACTTAATATTCTTTGCAGCGTGACTTCGGCCACTAGCTGCAACCCCT
>NC_061099.1:27004429-27016929 GCF_015104395.2 Macrobrachium nipponense | reverse complement strand
TAAAATTATATAGTCTAGAAAGGAGAAGAAACGCTACATGATAATTCAGGCATGGAAACAGATAGAAGGAATTGCCGAAAACAAACATGGAGCTAAAAATATCAGAAAGAGCAAGCAGAGGTAGATTAATAGTGCCCAAAACTATACCAGGAAAAATAAGGAAAACACACACATGAACATTAATCTACGCACCAGCATCGACAATGCAGCGTCTATTCAATGCGTTGCCAGCTCATCTGAGGAATATATTAGGAGTGAGTGTAGATGTGTTTAAGAATAAGCTCGACAAATATCTAAGCTGCATCCCAGACCATCCAAGATCGGAAGATGCAAAATATACCGGAAGATGCACTAGCAACTCTCTGGTAGACATTAGAGGTGCTCACACTGAGGAACCTGGGGCAACCCGAACAGATGTTTAAGGTCTGTAAGGTCTATTGTGTGCATGTATATATATATATATATATATATATATATATATATCTATATATATATATATATATATATATATATAATATATATATATATATATATAATATATATATATATATAAACATATATCACACAAATCCACAGGTGAAAAATAAGAGACAGGGTGTAGGTCCTGACCGGTTTCGGCTTTATTTTCAAGCCATTGACAAAGGACTGATTACATAGTATTAGAATCACAGTTATATATACTACAAAGACAGTACTGACCAACATACAAACAACCGTTTGAGACTGCAGATCCACCCACAGGCAGGTGTCAAGGTAGGAGTGGCTTTCAAAAATTATTTGGCTAAAATTTACAATAAATTCTCAAGGGATACTACCGCTTAGGTACAAGTCCACACCTGACAGGTGTCAGGGAGGCGGGGTTGAACATCTCATTACCACTACTGCCCCCTTTACTGTGTTTACAAATATAATATCCTATTTTTCATATATCTCTACAGCCTAACTTAAAATTTAAACAGTTTACAAATTTCTTTTGATATTAAAGGATCAAGTTTATACATTCCTTGACTGATGTTCATAGTATTAGTTTAGTATATCTTAGTTTAACCAGACCACTGAGCTGATTAACAGCTCTCCTAGGGCTGGCCCGAAGGATTAGGTATTTTTACGTGGCTAGGAACCAATTGATCACCTAACAACGGGACCTACAGTTTATTGTGGGATCCGAACCACAATATATCGAGATTAAATGAATTTCTATCACCAGATATAAATTCCTCTGATTCCGCGTTGGCAGAGCAGTGTTCATAGTATTGTTGTATGTATGTATGTATGTATATGTATGTGTGTGTGTATGTATATATCTATGAATATATATATATATTATATATATATATATATATATATAAATATATATATATATATATATATATTATATACAGTGCAGTGTGTATATATATATATATATATATATATATATATATATATATATATATATATATATATATATATATATATATATATATATCCATAATGCGAACTGGCTTCAACAGCTAAAAGCCGAGATAAAACTAAATTCCGAGATCTCTTCCAGATGATACTAACCTGAATTTAATATGTAACTTACTCAAGATTAATTGAGGTGACATTTCAACATATGTCCCATTTTTCGTTATAGAGGAAGGTAACTTATAGGATCGTCCCAAAGGCTATCTATTCAACCACCTCTTCGCCAAGATCGTCCTCCTCCATATACGTCCGAAATTATCACCACCCCACCCCCACCCACCCCACCCCTCTTCCCCCTCCCCCCACCCCCGCCACCATTAATCAGAAGCTCAAGGAGCAAATTAACGATTTAAGTCTTTCGTTCGCCCCCCTCCCCCTCCCCCTTTCCCCCTCCCCAAAAATCAGCCCATCGATTTTTTTTTCCTTTTTTTGTACATGGAAATCTCTGCGTTATAGCCTTGGTAGCAGGAACAGATTTTTTTTTTTTTTTTTTTTTTTTTTGGGGGGGGGGCACGAAGGAACTGTCGAATCCCGCTCGCTACACAATGAGTTTACGACCCCAGGTGGGTCAGCGGGCTCGCCACCCACCCCCGGCCCCCCCATTCTAAGAAGAGGCCCCAAACCCAGCGTGGAGCCGTGCAGGTCAATGGATGATCGCCCATACGTATTTCAGCCCTTAGGCCTATACCGATCTCTCCTCTCACTGCCACTTTTTCGGCGAAGGGAGAGAAAGACACATCCTGTGGGCGGCGCCTTCCTGGAATGTGGTCTCATCGGACATTTGGATATTCCAGAGTTGTTCAAACCATCTCAATCCAAGTCAGGTCGGCCATTGTCACCTTCGACGTCTTTGAGCAATGTAATGGAGTGTACTTGTTTACAAACAGTTGGGTAATAGGAATTACGCTGCCGATTACTACCGAACAGAGAAAGCCATAGGAACACATGAAAATATTATGTATATATCCCACAGATAATGTTAACTGCAGCACCTAAGAAATTAAAACAAATGAATATTACGTATATATCCTACAGATAATGTTAATTAGTGTTTCCTAAGCGTTTTCGATTTCTGCGATCAATTAAAAAAAAAATTCCCAGTGAGTCCTAAAGCTTCGTAACTCATTCACCTCAATTACAATATCCAGGGAAATTTCGTATTTCTACAGTAGGTGTAAAAAATAAGTCAAGTTTTTCCACTACAATTATCACCATTCCTCTGAATTTCATTATCATGTACGGATGAAAAACCATACGAAGTAACTCGATTCTCCTTAGTGATTAACAACCAATATAAATAATTATATGAATGTTGTTTGTTTGTATGGTGTTTTTGCGTTGCACGGAACCAGTATGGTTATTCAGCAACGGGACCAACGGCTTTACGTGACTTCCGAACCACGTCGAGAGTGAACTTCTATCACCAGAAAAACACATCTCTAACCCCTCAGTGGAATGCCTGAGAATCGAACTCGCAACCACCGAGATACCAGGCCAAGACCATACCGATCACGCCACTGAGGCGCTAGTAGTATGAATAGGCAACTGAAGTTTCAGGATAAAAGGTTAATAGAACTTTTGATTGTCCCACTGCGATTCAGTGAATTTTGCATACAATATTTTGAGTTCATGAGTAAAAAAAAATTAATTTCAGATATGCCAACCCCTGAAAAATGCAACTAAGCAATTACATGATACCACCGCTAGATGGCAGACTGCAATAATAGCATTAAATTCCAATACATTAATAAGAATAATATATGAGCAATAGAAACGCCATAAGGATCAGGCCATTTCGCCAATGAGTCCGATATTATTTCCAAACAAAACGACAAAGAAGTCTACCTGAATGTCAATTCATATTCACCGTAACCTTTTGCACACAGCAGAAGCAAAATTAAAACAAAACTATGAATTGCAATAGTTCCTTCCCCTTCGGAAAAATGAAATATAGAGAGGGGCTGTATTTTCCTGTGCCTTCGATTCATCTCCATGCAAAAGCGACTTAGCAAATGACTGAAATGAAGAAAAATGATTTCCACTACCTTCGGGGAGCGAGCATTCAGCTATAGCAAAATTGCTCTGCCGTTCACTGTTAACAACTTCGTACCTCTATATTCATATTGTGAAGGTCTGAGTCCCATTACATTTACACACACACACATATATATATATATATATATATATATATATATAGTAGGCAGGGGAAGGACGCAAAAACACACACAGACCCACCCATGCATGGTCACATCATCAAGACATCTATAGATACAATGCATATATATATATATTATATATATATATATATATATATATATATATATATATATATATATATATATATATAAATTAAATAAATAAATAAGGCGAGGGTGGGATGGCATCCAACGTACATAATTAAAAGTAAACATACGCAAAAATGTACGAAACTTAAAATGGAAAATGTTAAACTTAGATAATTATAATCAATCGCAATTACATACATTTACATATATATAAAAAGAAAAAATACATAAAATAAAATAACAGCCTAAATTAACTTAATAAAAAACGAATTTAAAATGAACTTAAAATGGAGAGCAGAAGGGTAATAGAGGAAAACACACTCAAAGAATACAGCATAAAACAGAAGAAGAAGAAGAAGAAGAAGAAGGCGGACAAATGTAAACAAACAATCGATGATTGGCAATTGAACGTGGGTACAATATTCTTTTGATGTTCAGTGTTTGTATGGTGTTTTTACGTTGGATGGAACCAGTGGTTATTCAGCAACGGGACCAACGGCTTGACGGGACTTCCGATCCACGTTGAGAATGAACTTCTATCACCAGATATGCACATCTCTCACCCCTCAATGGAATGCCCGAGAATCGAACTCGCGGCCACCACCGATGTGGTACGCTAACACCATACCGACCATGCCACTGAGGCGCTGCCAAGGATTTTGAAGTTGTGTAGTATTTTAGTGAGGTCTTGTAAGCTCTCGTGTGGGATCTTATATTGGAAAGTTCGGGATCAGACAATCTGCAGCCCGTACGATAACTCATCCCCGTGTGCGAATAGGCCCTGGGGGGGAGAGAGAGAGAGAGAGAGAGAGAGAGAGAGAAGAGAGACAGAGAGATTTCGCAATATACGTCTTTATGATGAGAACGTACAGAAACCGGAAATATTTTATGCAGTGTGAAAAGGAAAATTATAAATTTCGTAAAAAAAAATATCAATACATTTTTCATATCGTATATGCTAAAACTGCTTAATGGCAGGCACGATGGAAAAGTTTTAGCAATTAACTTTAAATAAACATGTTTTTCTTTTTCTCTTTTTTTTCTTCCCTCAATGATATGCCAATTTTCATCGGCGATTTGATTTGTTCAGCTTATGTAGGTGTGTGTTTTTTTTTTTCCCCGCAGGGAACTTGAAACAGGTTATTCAGGGACTGACAGACCTTTAACATGAGGGATAGTCTCTATTTATCCTCTACTATCTCTCCTGAGTGATACATCGCAAACATTTCACGTGTTGATGAAATTATTTACGATCATTTTCAATGCATAACTTAATTTCTATAAGAATAAAGGTGCATTCATTTCTGTTAAGAAAAATTGCCATAACGTAATGATAATGAAAAAAATAGATACTTAAAGAGAGTCATCCTGATACTATTTAACGAAAATTCATCCAGCAGTCTTCTCATAAGTTTACCTTTTTACATCAGGGTGAAGTAAGAAATCCTGAACAACATATCATCCTTGTGTATAACTGAATCACGAGAGTTTGGAACGTGACAAATTCTTAAATAAAGGTATAAGCCACGAAGGAAAATTAAAAATTGGAGTAGCTACAAGATCTTTAGACTCAAGTGTATCACTTTCCTTCGTGGCTTATACCTATATATATCATCCTTGTCTACAACGGTGGTTTAATGGATTGGAAGAAAGAAAATTATGAGCAGAAGAAAGTCAGAGGTGAAACAGATGTAAGTTTGGCATTATGGCTGAAAAGGAGACATTTCTTTCCTTGGCCGTTTTGCGCTAGCTGTACAAAAACACGGGGACAAATAAAACAAAATACTGTCAAGTGACCACGGTACAATTAGCTAAAGGACTCGAGTCGACTCAGATTCCATGTGCAATTAAGATGAAAAACTTCATACCCTTTATTTCCATTTATTATAAACTTCATACCTTTTATTTTCATTTATTATAAACTTCATGCGTTTTTTTAATTTACTATAAACTTCATACCTTTTATTTTCATTTATTATAAACTTCATACCCTCTATTTTCAGTTATTATAAACTTCATGCTTTTTTTATTTATTATAAACTTCATGCCCTTTATTTTCATTTATTATAAACTTCATGCCCTTTATTTTCCTTTATTATAAACTTCATGCGTTTTATTTTCATTTATTATAAACTTCATGCCTTTTATTTTCATTTATTATAAACTTCATGCTCTTTATTTTCATTTATTATAAACTCCATACCCTTTATTTTCATTTATTATAAACTTCATGCCCTTTATTTTCATTTATTATAAACTTCATGCCCTTTATTTTTATTTATTATAAACTTCATACCATTTATTTTCAGTTACCATAAACTTCATACCCTTTATTTTCATTTATTATAAACTTCATACCCTTTATTTTCATTTATTATTCTTATAATATTAGCCATGATAGGCGAGCGCTCTCACTTCCCAGAAGGGGATTATGAGAGCCTGTAACTACACTTTAACTCATTTCGAACGGATACCTGGTAATGTCTGAGTATCCTTAATGGCTAAAAAAAAAAAAAAATTCACCACATCTAGAAGGTCCTCCGCCTTTTTTTCTTCTCTTTGTTTAGATGCGTTTGTTTAGCTGACTATGGGGTGAGCATCTGTTCGTTTGTTTGTATGGTCTTTTTACGTTGCATGGAACCAGTGGTTCTTCAGCAACGGGACCAACGGCTTTACGTGACTTACGAACCACGTCGAGAGCGAAAACTTCTATCACCAAAAATAAGCATCTCTGACCCCTCAGTGGAATGCCGAGGTGACAGGCCAAGACCATACCAACCACGCCAGTGAGGCGCCTAGCATCCCAGTTACACAGAGCCCTTTGCTCTAAGTTAAAAGTGAGCAGCTGGCTTCCTCTGCAGGGCTCTTAACAAAATGGATTAAAATAATGCAGTGAAACGCAGCTCAGAGCTTAGAAACATTCATCAGTCGCGTCTCTTTGTCACAAGGCTGAGACTGAGAGTAAAGGAATATGAGTATATCATTCATCCAGGATGACAGTGAATGAGCCACAGTTTTGTGGAAACTCTCACCCGCCATCCCCAACCGCCCCCCCCCCCCCCCCCCACAAAAAAAAAAATAACTTTTTTTGTGTTACCGCCTATAATAAATAAGAGTGGATTGGGTGACTATCTTTAGTGATATTTACCTCTTTCGATATGGAAATATAATCATATGCAAATACACAGAGTTGGTTCAGTGTATTGTATATATATATATATATATATATTATATATATATATATATATATATATATATATATATATATATATATGTGTATATTAATAAGTTATTTTATATATATATACACAGTATATACATTTGTGTATAATATACATCATATATATATTATATAGATATATATATATATATATATATATATTATATATATATATATTTATTTGACTAAGCAAACATAAATTACGCTAAAGAAGAACTGGGACATTTGTCAAACAAATTTCACATCTCAAATCTCAAATGGCAAAAAAAAGATATTGAGCAAATGTTATTTTCCTCTTCAGTCTTTTAATCCATTTGTTAGGAGCCCTGCAGTGGAACTGGGATGCTAGGCGCCTCAGTGGCGTGGTCGGTACGGTCTTGGCCTGCCACCTCGGTGGCCGCGAGTTCGATTCTCCGGCATTCCACTGATGGGTTTGAGATGTGTATTTCACGTGATAAATGTGCATTCTCGTCGTGGTTCGGAAGTCCCGTACAAAGCCGTTGGTCCCGTTGCTGAATAACCACTGGTTCCGTGCAACGTAAAAACACCATACAAACAAACAAACAATTTCTTACCCCATAGTCAGCCAAACAAACGCATCTAAACGAAGAGAAGAAAAAAAGGCGGAGGACCTTCTAGATGTGGTGAATTTTTTTGTAGCCATTAAGGATACTCAGACATTACCAGGTATCCGTTCGAGATGGGTTAAAGTGTAATCGAAGGCTCTAATAATGCCCTTTTGGAAGTGAGAGCAATATTATAAGAATAATAAATGAAAATAAAGCTATGAAGTTTGTAATAAATGAAAATAAAGGGCATGAAGTTTATAATAAATTTAAAAAAGGCATTAAGTTTATAATAACTGAAAATAAAGGTTATGAAGTTTATATTAAATTAAAATAAAGGGCATGAAGTTTATAATAAATGAAAATGAAGGGTATGAAGTTTATAATAAATGAAAATAAAGGATATGGAGGTTATAATAAATGAAAATAAAGGGTATGAAGTTTATTATAAATGAAAATAAAGGGTATGAAGTTTATTATAAATGAAAATAAAGGGCATGAAGTTTATAATAAATGAAAATGAAGGGTATGAAGTTTATAATAAATGGAAATAAATGGCATAAAGTTTATAAGAAATCAAAATAAAGGGTATGAAGTTTTCAATAAATGAAAATAAAAGGTATGAAGTTTATAATAAATTAAAATGAAGGGTATGAAGTTTATAATAAATGGAAATAAATGGCATAATGTTTATAAGAAATGAAAATAAAGGGTATGAAGTTTATAATAAATGAAAATAAAAGGTATGAAGTTTATAATAAATGAAAATAAAGGGGATGAAGTTTATAATAAAATGAAATAAAGTGTATGAAGTTTTATATAAATGAAAATAAGTGTATGCAGTTTATAATAAAGTAAAATGAATAAATGAAAATGAAGGGTATGAAGTTTATAATAAATGAAAATAAAGGGTATGAAGTCTTTCATCTTAATTGCACATGGAATCTGAGTGAAATCGAGTCCTTTAGCTAATTGTAACGTGGCAACTTGACCGTATTTTGTTTTAATTGTCCCCGTGTTTTTGTACAGCCAGCAAAAAACGGCCAAGGAAAGAAATGTCTCCTTTCCAGCCATAATGCCAAACTTACATCTGTTTCACCGCTGACTTTCTTCTGCTCATAATTTTCTTTCTTCCAATCCATTAAACCACCGTTTTACACAAGGATGATATATATAGGTATAAGCCACGAAGGAAAGTGATACACTTGAGTCGAAAGATCTTGTAGCTACTCCAGTTTTTCACTCATTCGTGGCTTATACCTTTATTTATGCATTTGTCACGATGATATATTGTTCAGGATTTCTTATACCACCCTGATGTAAAAAGGTAAACTTATGAGAAGACTGCTGGATGAATTTTCGTCAGATAGTATCAGGATGACTCTCTTTAAATATGTATTATTTTTCCTTATCCTTAAGTTATGGCAATTTTTTTTAACAAATGAATGCACCTTTATTTTTATAGAAATTCAGTTATGCATTGAAAGTGATCGTAAATAATTTCATCAACACGTGAAATGTTGCGATGTATCACTCGGAGGGAGAGATAGTAGAGGATAAATAGAGACTATACCTCATGTTTAAAGTCTGTCAGTCCCTGAATAACCTGTTTCAAGTTCCCTGCGGGGAAAAAAACACACAAAAGCTGAACAAATCAAATCGCCGATGAAATTTGGCATAATATCGTTGAAGGAAAAAAAAAGAAAACATGTTGATTTAAGGTAATTGCTAAAACTTTTCCATCGTGCCTGCCATTCAGCAGTTTTAGCATATACGATATGAAAAATGTATTGATACTTTTTTTTTAACAAAATTTATAGTTTTCCTTTTCACACTGCATAAAATGTTCTTGTAAGCAACATTCCCACATGTTTCCGATTTCTGTACGTTCTCATAAAGACGTATGTTGCTAAACCTTCAATATCTCTCTCTCTCTCTCTCTCTCTCTCTCTCTCTCTCTCTCTCTCTCTCTCTCTCACATGGGCATGAGTTATCATACGGGCTGCAGATTATCTAATATAAGATCCTACGCTAGAGATTGCAAGACATCACTAAAATACGACAACTTCAAAATCCTTGGCAGCGCCTCAGTGGCGTGGTCGGTATGGTGTTGGCATACCACCTCGTTGGTGGCCGTTGGTCCCGTTGCTGAATAACCACTGGTTCCATGCAACGTAAAAACACCATACAAACACTGAACATCAAAAGGATATTATACCCACGTTCAATTGCCAATCATCGATTGTTTGTTTACATTTGTCCGCCTTCTTCTTCTTCTTCTTTTTCTTCTTCTTCTTCTTCTTCTTCTTCTTCTTCTTCTTCTTCTTCTGTTTTATGCTGTATTCTTTGAGTGCGTTTTCCTCTATTACCCTTCTGTTCGCCATTTCAAGTTCATTTTGAATTAGTTTTTATTAGGTTCAGTTTTTTATTAAGTTAATTTAGGATGTTCTTTGATTGTTTTTTATTTTATATTTTTTGTTAGTATTGTAAATGTATGTAAATGCGATTGATTATAATTATCTAAGTTTAACTAATTTACCATTTTCAGTTTCCGTACATTTTTGCGTATGTTTACTTTTAATTATTTACCCTGAGTGTCATCCCACCCCCGTCTTATTTGTATATTTATTTATTTATTTATTTTTTTGCATTGCAACTATAGATGCCATGATGATATGACCATAGTACATACAAGACCATACTGACCACGCCACTGAGGCGCTGCAGGCACATTTAGGTATGTATATATATATACATATACATATATATAAGTGAATACCACAGGAAAATGAGTCAGAAATCCAAGCGCTTTCGTCTTTACTAAGGCATTGTCAAGGAACTAATGAAATACAATTGGAGAGAAAGGTCTCAGGTACACAACAAGATTCAAGTTTTAATACCAGATGGTTAATTGTCAAAAGGGTAAAAAATTAAAAGAGATAGTCCAGGATTGTTGGATATATCACGGTCACAAACCTAAACAGATTTGACCCTAACCGAAATTACAAAATATCTTTACAGTCCAAAACATGTAAAAACTGAATATATTAATTTTGTTGCTTATATTTATCTAGAACTTTTTTCATTATGAAAGCATCAAGTTTAAATAAAACAAAACTTAAATTTAGAACATTTCTATTATTTGACTGATGAAACAAGATTCAATAATATCCTTTTCGCTTTAACTGTCCATTACATGGGATTAAAGCTCTTGCTTGACTCTAGTTATATGATGATCTAAATCTACTCATATGTACGAATAATGCATTCGATATTTGCCCAGTTCTCACAGAGTATTGGTGCTGTTTGAGACGTTGTGAAGAGATTTACTGTCTGTTTAGTATAACTTTATCACACTTTTGCAAGGAATTTCATATATGCAGCCTGGAAGATCTTTAGAGAATTTTTTATTACTAAACTCTTGACATTAATATTACTGAAAACAACATTTATGTTAAAAAGCTTTAAAACTCTAGGAATATCTAAAAACCTTTCATCGTAGGGTAATTTTAGAATGTTATGCTTACTAAATTCAAATTTGTCATTAGTTGAATAAAATGTTTTTCTAGCTCTTTTCCATGCCACATCTACAAAAGTCCTTGGGTATTTAATTTCAGCGTCAATAAAATGCGGGATACAAACACGTAAAGCCCTTAGGAACATCCCAGAAAAAACAGAGAATTTAACATTATGATGGTGATTGGAGTAGTAATGAACAAAAGAGGCAATGTTAGTTGATTTTCGAAAGACTGAAAAGGTGAAATTTCTATCATTTCTATGGACAGTTTACATCAAGAAAATTCAATTACAATTTCTTTCTTCCTCTATAGTAAATTTTATAGAAGTGACTAACTTATTGAGATTATTAAGGAATTCCTGGAGATTTTCGTGAACTGGCCAAAATACAGAGAATATCATCCACATACCTAAACCATATACTTTTTTTGTTTTTGGGCAAAATTCTTGGTAAGAGTTTTGTCTCAAAAAATTCCATGTAAATATTCCTAAGGACAGAAGATAAGGGATTACCCATAGCCATGCCAAACTTTTGTACAAAAAATTCCCCATTAAAACAAAATTTACTATATTTGATTACATAACCTTATGAGAATTAATGAGTTTTGAAAAAAATAAAACAATAACAAAGACGAAAGTGCTTGGATTTCTGACTATAATTTTCCTATGGTATTCGCTTATATATATATATATATATATATATATATATATATATATATATATATATATAATAGATATATATATATATATATATATATATATATATATATTCATTCCACTTAGAATGTGAGGCAATAAATATGGATAATGGAGGTATGCCCTTTTTGGCCACATCGACCGTTTCAAGAGTTTTTTTTTTTTTTCAATAAGAACATTTGAAAAGGACCAATGGGGGTGAAAAAAGGTATGGCACCAATATCATCATTTATCGCTTTATTTTCCACGTGGGGTAAAGGTAATATCGAAACATCTCCCTGAATTTCCTCACGGCCAAATACTGTACATATATATATATATATATATATATATATATATATATATATATATATATATATATATATATATATATATATATATACGCGTGTGTGTAAAGGATAAAAGGGCGAATATAAACTCAAAATAACGCTAAGAAACGAGATATTTAAAAAAGAAAACAATAAAAAAGATATCGAATTACACTGAACAAGGCTGTGGTATTAATGTTTGTAAAGACAACAATGTGTTTGTGTCAATGAGATTGGATACGGAAATTAACAAGTTAACAAAAACTCGAAGGTTAGAGAGAGAGAGAAGACTTGGGAAGAAACAGAGATGGAATGGACGAACAGGGGGTGTTCGGATACGGAAGAGGCAGCAAATGTTTCAGCGGCTGGTGACCGTAATATAAGAGGAGGAGAGAGAGAAAAGTGCAGAGAGAGAGAATTACACTAGATAACTTTCTAATTATTACTGGTTACTAAAAGT
>NC_061099.1:26994429-26999429 GCF_015104395.2 Macrobrachium nipponense | reverse complement strand
CAGTCCTCTATGCTTGGTAGTCTCCTCCCTCCTTCCTTTCGTGTTATGTATAGTCTGTCCGTATTTGCTCTTGGGTGTAGTGCTTCTTGTATTGTCATATGTTTCCTGGTCTATGCTGCGGAGTTCTACCTTCGTCCATTCCACTATTCCTGCGCTGTATCTGATTACTGGCACTGCCCATGTGTTTATGGCTTTTATCATATTTCCGGCGTTGAGTTTTGACTTGAGTATCGCCTTGAGTCTCTGCATATATTCTTTCCTGATCGTGTCCTTCATCTCTTGGTGTTTTATATCCCCTCCTTCCATTATTCCCAGGTATTTGTATCCTGTCTCATCTATGTGTTTGATGTTGCTCCCATCTGGTAGCTTTATCCCTTCAGCTCTCGTTACTTTGCCTTTTTGTATGTGACTAAGGCGCATTTTTCTATTCCAAACTCCATCCTGATGTCCCCAGATACAATCCTTACAGTCTGGATTAGGGTATCTATTTCCTTGATGCTCTTACCATACAGCTTGATGTCGTCCATGAACATCAGATGGTTGATTCTGTTGCCTCTTTTCTTGAGTAGGTACCCGGCATCCATATTCTGTAGTACTTTTGTCATGGGAATCATGGCTACTACGAAGAGTAGTCGCCCTGGAAGATCCCTCTCCTGATATTAACCTCTGCTAGTCTTATTCCAGAGCTTGTAAGTATTGTATTCCAGTTGAGCATTGTATTTTTGAGGAAGCTGATGGCGTTTTCCTCTGCCCCATATATTTTCAGGCATTCTATTAGCCCTGTGTGTGGTATCATGTCGAAGGCTTTCTTATAGTCTATCCATGCCATGCTTAGGTTGGTTTTCCTTCTCCTACTGTTCATCATTACTATTTTGTCTATCAGGAGCTGGTCTTTTGTGCCCCTACACTTCCTTCTGCAGCCTTTCTGTTGGTGGGGGATGGTGTTTGTATCCTCTAGGCAATTGTATAGCCTTTCACTGATGATACCTGTTAGTAACTTCCACATTATTGGTAAGCAGGTGATAGGCCTGTAGTTACTGGCTATATTTCCCTTACTCTTGTCTTTTTGTACTAAGGATGTTCTTCCTGTGGTCATCCATTTGGGTGCATGGTGATTTGAGATACAATGCTGGAGTTGTTCTGCTATTCGTGGTGTATTATTATTATTATTATTATTATTATTATTATTTTATTATTATTATTATTATTATTATTATTATTATTATTATTATTATTATTATTATTATATTAATAATAATATAATAATAATAATAATAATCAAAAATAAAATAATTAAAAAATTCAAAAATCCTCACAAAACAAACAGTAGAGAAGATTTCAGATAAACACAGACAAATTAACAATTCTTGAAGGTCCACATACAAAAACAGTCGCTAATTAAATCATAAAAATGCGAAGAATATAATAAAAATGCTAATTAAATGATAAAATATGAATAAAAATTATTATTTAATCATGAAAATGTGAAGAGAATAAAAATGCTAATTAAATGATGAAATAAGAATAAAAATAATTATTTAATTATGAAAATGTGAAGAGAATGATAAAAAATGCTAATTAAATGATAAAATATGAATAAAAAATGCTGATTAAATAATAAAATGTGAAGCAAATAATAGAAATGCTAATTATATAATAAAAATACGAAGAAAATTAAAAAAATACTAATTAAGTGATAAAATATAAAAAAAAATGCTAATTAAATAATACAAATATGAAGAAAATAATAAAAAAAACTGATTAAATGATAAAAATAAGAAAATAACAAAAATGTTAATTAAATGATAAAATATGAATAAAAAATGCTGATTAAATGATAAAAATATGACGAAAATAAAAGAAAAAAATGTCGTGCCGAGTTGAGAGCAGCCCAACAGCCTCCTTTGGAACGAAGTCGTAATAACCTCCTGAGTAAGAGAAAAACCTCCGGCGTTTTGCAGAAGCACAAAGAGGTAAAATTTTCGCCCCACAGAAACATCCACAGAAACATCGGGGTATGTTTATTCAGTCCTCTAAAAGTGACACAATATAATGAGTATGAAACAGTCGGACCCCATTTATGGGAACTAATTAAAGGCTTTCACCCTTGGGGCATGTTACTCATTAAAAAGTGAGAAATAATAGCTGGAAGCTTCCAGCGTTTTCTGGATTGGATATTCCTTCTCTCTCTCTCTCTCTCTTCTCTCTCTCTCTTCTCTCTCTCGTCCTCTCTCTCCTCTCCTCTCTCTCTGGAGTTGTCTGCAGCTAATTATGTGGAATTGCATATTTTTTCTCGTTCATCCGGGGTTAATTTCCTAGTGCCTTTTTTTTTATTTAAAAAAAAAAATGATAAAATACATTTTCTAAATCCCTTTAAAAGAGAGTGGCCTTTAGCGTTCCATTTTGAGAGGGTCAGCAGCATACTTTTATATTTTCTCAAATAACCTGAAAAAAAAAAAAAAAAAAACACGGCGTATTGGAGATGGGGGGGGGGGGGGGGGTGGGGGGGGGGGGGATGGGGGGGGGGGGGGGGGGGACTCTATTCTTACAAAGAGACTCATTCTGCCTTACTAAAAAAAAACTAAGAGGTAATCTGCTCCATATTCATAAATTGTACATAGAATACTTTTTTTTATTGTCGCATTAATGGCAGATACGTGGAGCTTATGTTCTGTGTAATAGAATTTGGAACAGATTATACCGATGGGTCATATATTCTTAATGTGTATTTTACGTATTTTCTTTGAGCCAATATTCTCATTCATGATGCATAATTCCTGAACAAAAGGGTACACACATTACATGTCATATATTTACTGAAAATGACATTGTTCACTCAATACCACAATAATATGCTTGAATACTTATATACCAGTTTCAAGTCATAACAGCTAATTCTTACTAATTTTTTTTCTCTCTCGATGGCCTAAGTAGCATAAGTAAAAAGTACCAGTAAAAAAAAGAAGCGTAGCCTTAGCAATAACGAAATATCAGATGAAAATGAAAATCTACTTGAACATTCGTGTTTACAGCAGTAATACAGATCAAGTGCAGACTAACGGGCGCTATAATTATTTATTCCTCAGGCGTCCACTGCCTGATTAAAAAAATCGTTAAAACTACGAAGATTAATTTTCTGCTCTTGCCATCACTTGCTCAACGATTTTGTGCTTTATCCTCTTCCCCAATACAGAACAATTTTCGATGTTACTCCTCGACTTCCTTTCGGGATTAATATCTCATTCTTTTTCTTGTACTACAGTCTATTCTTATTATTTTTCTTTTTTCTTTTTCCCTACTGGTCTACTTTATCTGCCAGAATCATTGGTTTTATGGTATATACTGATTTTTAACTCAGGTGACAAGAATATTTTAATGATCATAATCAAGGCGATACTCAAGTCAAAACTCAACGCCGGAAATATGATAAAAGCCATAAACACATGGGCAGTGCCAGTAATCAGATACAGCGCAGGAATAGTGGAATGGACGAAGGCAGAACTCCGCAGCATAGATCAGAAAAACCAGGAAACATATGACAATACACAAAGCACTACACCCAAGAGCAAATACGGACAGACTATACATAACCACGAAGGAAGGAGGAAGAGGACTACTAAGCATAGAGGACTGCGTCAACACCGAGAACAGAGCACTGGGGCAATATCTGAAAACCAGTGAAGACGAGTGGCTAAAGAGTACATGGGAAGAAGGACTAATAAAAGTAGACGAAGACCCACAAATATACAGAGACAGGAGAATGACAAACAGAACAGAGGACTGGCACAACAAACCAATGTACGGAAAATACATGAGACAGACTAAAGAACTAGCCAGCGATGACACGTGGCAGTGGCTACAGAGGGGAGAGCTAAAGAAGGAAACTGAAGGAATGATAACAGCGGCACAAGATCAGGCCCTAAGAACCAGATATGTTCAAAGAACGATAAGACGGAAATAACATCTCTCCCATATGTAGGAGTGCAATGACGAAAAATGAAACAAACATAAACCACATAGCAAGCGAATGTCCGGCACCTTGCACAGAACCAGTACAAAAAAGAGGCATGATTCAGTGGCAAAAGCCCTCCACTGGAGCCTGTGCAAGAAACATAGCTACCTTGCAGTAATAAGTGGTACGAACACCAACCTGAAGGAGTGATAGAAAACGATCAGGCAAAGATCCTCTGGGACTATGGTTTCAGAACAGATAGGGTGATACGCGCAAATAGACCAGACGTGACGTTGATTGACAAAATCAAGAAGAAAGTATCACTCATTGATGTCGCAATACCATGGGACACCAGAGTTGAAGAGAAAGAGAGAGAAAAAAATGGATAAGTATCAAGATCTGAAAATAGAAATAAGAAGGATATGGGATATGCCAGTGGAAAATCATACCCATAATCATAGGAGCACTAGGCACGATCCCGAGATCCCTGAAAAGGAATCTAGAAAAACTAGAGGCTGAAATAGCTCCAGGACTCATGCAGAAGAGTGTGATCCTAGAAACGGCGCACATAGTAAGAAAAGTGATGGGACTCCTAAGGAGGCAGGATGCAACCCGGAACCCCAACACTATAAATACCACCCAATCGAATTGGAGGACTGTGATAGAGCAAAAAAAAAAATAATAATAATAATAATAAAAATAATAATAAAAAAAAACCCATAGTCACATGAGTCAATAAAATGGAAAAGTAATAATAATAATAATAATAACAATAATAATAATAATAATAATAATAATAACAGTGGTTTACAAACCTTTTCATGAAGATGTAAAGAATATTCAAATACAAGATGATTTTATTTGCCATTGTTCTAAAGACCACACAAATTCGTCAATTATAGATAGAGTAAAAAATTAGCAACAAAAATACTCAAATCTTAATTATTTCTTGATTTTCATCATCATTAATACTACTTTACTTAGGTGAAGAATTTACGGTAATATAAGAGAGGGTCGTGACGAGAGGTCCCAACTTTACTGACGTTGT
>NC_061099.1:26947719-26993929 GCF_015104395.2 Macrobrachium nipponense | reverse complement strand
AGAATTAAGAAATACTTATAAAAACCATAAAAAAGAGTTAATCAACTTATTAAAACAAAGAAGGCAGAACATTTAAAAGATAAGTTTAAAAACTGTCGTGGTAACTTGTCTACTAAATGGGAAATTGTTCATGAAATGATCCCTGCCACAAATAATAACGTAAGCATCCATGATTATAAAGATAAGAAAGATAAAGCAGAAGAATTTAACGAATATTTTGCAAATGTAGGTCGACTGGCCTTCGAAAATTCTCAACAGATCCTCAATGCAAATAATAATCTGCCCACTATAGATGCTATTATACCTCAAGGTATCGCCAATAACCTTTTCAGACCGCAACCCGTTGACGTAGATGCAGTTGTCTTGGTTGTGGGGGATTTGAATGAATGACTCAAAGGCGTTTGGATCTGATGGTATCTCTCTCCGTTTCATACGAGATGCCTTACCCGTGATAAGTTTTTACCTAACCGTTATAGTAAACACCTCCATTGTCTCTGGTCTCTACCCCACCGACTGGAAACTATCGCATGTAATACCATTTTTCAAGAACGGTGACCCAGATGCAGTCGAAAATTATCGGCCTATATCACTTATACCAGTCTTATCTAAGATATTAGAAAAAATAGTTGCAGTTCTGCTCGTGCAATATCTTGAAGAAAATAACTTATCACAAACCCAACATGGTTTTAGACCACATCTATCCACCGAAACCGCACTCATGAAGCTCACAGGGAAAATTTACAGTAATATAGACGAAAAAAGATCTCTCTTCTCATATTGTTAGATCTCAACTATAAAGCATTTGATTAAGCGTTAGCCATAATATCCTTAGGAAATGTATAAAGCTAAAAATCGACCCGTTTTGGTTCAAAAGTTATTTGGAAAATCGGTATCAGTCAGTAAGAATAGATGATGTAATATCTTCCTCTATTTGGGGTTCCACAAGGATCAATATTAGGACCAATTCTTTTCTTAATCTATATCAGTGATATGTCTACTTCATTACAGGATTGTCTCTTAATACAGTATGCAAATGACAGTCAAATCCTAATCACCGGAACCATAGAAGAATTACAAATGTTAATTTCAAGAGCGGAAAGTATCTTAGAAAATGCTAAATATTATTTCCAAACTAATGGATGAAATGTAAACGAATCAAAAACTCAGTATATTTTCCTTGGCTCAAGACAATACGTTTCTCAAATTCCTGATAATATAGTTATAAATTTCAATGGCCATGCTATTACGAAAAGTGACCATGTAAAAAACCTCGGAGTTTACTTTGATCAGTACATGTGTTTTGATTCTCATATAAATGAAGTTAGTAGGAAAGTGAATGGAACTCTAATTTATATAAACAGAATAAAAGACAGATTTGATCATGAAATGCGCAAAATGGTTGTTCAGTCGCTTGCGTTAAGCATAGTAAACTACTGTTTGAAGGTATGGGGCACTACGTCTAAACAACAACAACATCGAATACAAAAACTCCAAAACTTTGCGGCAAAAGTGACTGATGGGAAGGCAAAGAAATACGATCATGTAACCCCAATTTTAAAGAAATTAGAATGGCTAAACATAGAACAAAGAATACAGTATGACTTATGTCTGTTAATTTATAAGATATTGAATAATTTATTACCAACATGGATTTTTCCTCTGACATTAGTTGGATTTAGAAGTGACAGGACAACAAGAAATAACAACGACCTTTACGTACCAAGGACAAATACCGAGCTGGGTAAAAGATCGCTCACTGTACAGGGTCCTTTAGCTACCAACAGCTAAAAAAACAACTGTTAATATCAATTCTTTCAAATCAGCTCTGAAGAAACATTTTTTCCCGATAGGTTGATAACGCTTTATACTGCATTTCCAGAATTGTAACAATAGAAGGGCAACTTTCTAAATCATAATGATTTCTATTTACACATGTAAGTAAAATTATACATACTATTTTGTATTTTTAAGATGTTAAATCAAGTTTTTTTTTTTGTGTAAACTGTGAGTAGTATGAAATGTAACTCATGCATTGCAATATATTTTATCCTTTGTAAGATACTGAATAGCCAATGTAAATATTGGAAATAAAGCTTATTATTACTATTATATTATTATTAGTTTTCTGTTCATGAGACGTTGTTATTTTTATTTATTTATATATTTATTTTAATTTTGTTTGTCACGTGATAAATTCTCGTTTTTTGTTCATGAGACGTTAATTTGTTTTTGGTGGGGGGGGGCGGTCACGTGGTAAATGTTCGTTTTCTGTCCATAAGATTTTTTTTTACGTGATAAATGAAGTATAGTGTCTTCCTTTGATTAGGAATGCTCATGAACACTTGTACTGGAGGATGAAAAATTCATTTTGAGAGATGGTAAAAGAAAGGAGGCGGGAAGTAATAGATAACTTATTTCCCTTCACAAAAGACGGTGAATTATATGAATTTATATAATAAAACTATTTCTGTTCTGCCAAGAGAAATGCATAAAACGAAAGAAATCAAGTCGATAAAAACCCGTGATTGTCTGGAAGACTTCAGCATAAATAGTTTGTGAAATTACTTAGTTAAAAAAAAGCAAGTTGAACGTATTAAAAAAAAGAACATATTTTAATAGAAAATCGTTTAGCTGATTTACAAAGGGAGAGTGAAAATTCATTTTCGCATAATTTGTACATCTAACTCATAAGAAAAGGTTATAATTACACTCAATATGATCTTCATATTTCTGTTTCAAAACTCTCTCTCTCTCTCTCTCTCTCTCTCTCTCTCTCTCTCTCTCTCTCTCTCTCTCTCTCTATATATATATATATATATATATATATATATATAATAGATATAGATATATATATATTATATAATATAATATAATATATATATAGAGAGAGAGAGAGAGAGAGAGAGAGAGAGAGAGAGAGAGTTCCCACGGAAACAGCTTATCTACAGGAGGGGCCTAATTTCGGGTCTGGCGTTGGTGAGGTCTGAATCTATTTTCCGATATAATTGAATTCCACGCTTGTTCCCCACGAAGTGTTGGCCATACCGACCTTTGTCAAGGCCACTGATCAGAAGACTTGTGGTGGGCCTTTTCTTTTCTATACTTTTTGGGTAACTCCACCCTACCCCCCCCTCACCCCCCCCCTCACCCCTCCCCCTTCCCTCCTTACCTTCCTTCCCTACCCGAGCTTCGCTGAGTGTTTTTTTTTATTTTTTTGCATTTTATTTTATATTTTATATACAAGGAAAGAGAAGGATTAGGTTTATTTTCTCATCCACCAACGAACTTTGTAGGTGAAGACGAAAGGAAGGAAAAACACAACTTGAAAACAATGACGGAATCCTAATTTTAATATATATGTGATGAATGTGATGAATGTTTATGGTTTTTATTTTTTCTATTTTATTAAATTTAATTGAAATTCAACATCGCTATGATGAGACTCATTAAGGCAATGTGAGGATAATAATAATAATAATAATAATAATAATAATAATAATAATAATAATAATAATAATTATTATTATTATTATTATTATTATTATTATTATTATTATTATTATTATTATTATTATTATAATGCCCCGTTTTTACATGAATCCCCAATTTGGCGTTTTAATAGCCAATTTGAGTACAGAAGAAAAGTCAGTAATAAGAAGAATAGAGAAACTTCTGTAGAAATAAAACGCGGCTGGAATAGCCATTATTTTCAACAAAACCTGTATTGTTATTATTATTATTATTATTATTATTATTATTATTATTATTATTATTATTATTATTATAAATCTCTCGTGACATTTGGAATGAAGTAGAATATGCTTATCTCACTCAAAGATTATCTACAAGAAAACAGCGGTTTCATTTGTCCATCAACATCAATTAATATTCCACGTGCAACCCTCAATGGATTTCCTTTAATGTGAAATCCCGATTTATTTCTGTCTGCGCTAATCAACGTCGATTGCGCCTGTACTGAGATGACAGGAATATCAGGAATATTTGATATGACTATTGGAAAATCCCCTGTATTTCAAAGACAGCAAAAACACCCTCAGATATCTACAATGTAGGATTTCATTGAGTTTAACTGTTATTATATGTCATTGCTGTTTACTCATTTGCATTCCCGAGCTATCAGGAATATGTGATATGATTATTAATTAATTCCCGGTATTATAAAGATTGAAAACAACCTTTAACATTGTGGCTGTAATGTAGAATTTCAGTGAATGCCTTCAACTGTTGTTATCTGTCATTGCTAAGTTTGCTCATTCCCAGTCCTGACCTGACAGGAATATCAGGAATCTTTGATATGACGATTGATAAATTCCCGGTATTATAAAGACTGCAAAAACACCCTCGGAATGGCTACAATGTAGGATTTCATTGAGTTTAACTGTCATTATATGTCATCGCTAAGTTTACTCCTTTCATTCCCGATCTAACAGGAATATCAGGAATCTTTGATAAGACTATTGATAAATTCCCGGTATTATAAATTCTGAAAACAGCCTCAGATGACTGGAACTGTTAGGACGTTTCGCTGAAATGACTTGTTAATTGTTATCGTGCATCGCTAAAGTTGACTCATTTTCACTGAGAATTAAACGGGAAAATAAATATTCTAGTTTTTTTATGTATTTAAACAACTTTGGAGTCAGTAATCAGCATAACATACAATAAAAAGAAACAGTGTAGATCTTCGATCACAACCTGAGTCGTTCGAAGCCAATTTAAAAAAACATTCAGGAAGTCAGTAGAAATTTATTCAATTTTAATCTTAATGATTTTAAGTGGATTTATTTATCCTTTTGATCGCCAGGATTTTCATTTTTGATGCGACTTCATTTTACCTTCCAGAGTAGAAAAATGAAATAATACAGGGTGTCCATAAAGTCCCAGTACCATTACAGGCAAAAAAGACTTGTAATGGTACTGGGACTGTACAAGCAACAAATACTTGTAATGGTACTGAGACTTTATATGGACACCCTGTATTTCTCTTATTAAACCATCGAATAGTAAGGTAGATAGTCAATGCTTACTTTTAATGTCACTTTAAATTAATTTCCAAAACAGAAAATTGAAATAATATTTGTTTATTGAACCATGCAATAGTCAGATAAATGGTCAATGCTTGAGAGAGAGAGAGAGAGAGAGAGAGAGAGAGAGAGAGAGAGAGAGAGAAACGGTGGCCAGCCAATAGCTGACGTATAATGAATTCACAGTGGAAAACTAAGGCAATTACTCCTTTGATTGATTTTGGGGAACTGGTGAATAAAGTGTGATAAGTCAATTATTTTCCCATTAAACCAATTTTATGATCGTTTTTTTTAATTCCTTTTTTTTCGCATTGAATAAAACTATAAGGGAAACGGGAAATGTTTGATGCCAACTTTATTTCGCGGCTTTTTCGTTTTTTTTTTAAATTGCGTTTTCTTTAACGAGTCGCTCGATGTAATAGCGCGAATCTTCTTCTTCTTCCACGCATAATTGAATGTTTTGGATTTTAGGTTTCAGAAGTGTTTTTAGCCTTTTCGTCCCCCGCCCCGGGGCAATTTTGCGTGCGAGAGTGGGCATGGCTTTGGGCGATCGGGGCAGTGCTTGAGTTACCTTTGATAGATTAGGAATCGTATAGTAAATACGAAAGGGCTTAAATTTCTGCCTATCATTATCGTGTGATATTCGTTTATTCAATGAAGTCACGTGCATCTACTGTGATTTTTTAAGCGTATGTGTGTATGTAAGTTATATGTACGTATGTATGTACGTACATACATACATACTACATACATTCTTATGCAAATTGCTTCATATTGTTGCTGATATATTTTCAAGATACCTGTGGCATTTGCTGAGTAATATTGTAAATTAAAATCACCGTCATTTTCCTGTTTCCTAAAAAAAAAAAAAAAATAACTAATGCTTACTTACCTGACTCGTGCAGCTTTGTAATATTGTTTTTATAACACTAGTTTGCTGGTTCCTATGAAATATGCCAAGAACCTCTCACAAGAAGGGAATGATATAATCAATCTTTATAACGCATATTAATAACCATGACATGATTGTAAAAAATTAAATATATAAATAGATAAACAGATGCATGAATATATAGATAAATGCTTGAATAACCAAATACCTCAGTTGAAGTAGGCTATATCAAGGCAAATTAAGTCAATATATTTTCAAAGTCCTCGGATATGTCATATTTACAGCAACTCCCACTTGAGAGAGAGAGATAGAGAATATAAAACGATTAATTTTCTTATTTCAAAAACTGTATCAATTTAGGAAGCAGACTTTTGAATCAGAGAGAGAGAGAGAGAGAGAGAGAGAGAGAGAGAGAGAAGAGAGAGAGGCAATGAAGAATTAATTCATTTTCTTATTTCAAAACAGGTATTATTTTAGGAAGCAGAAGAAATACGCTGAGACTTTTGAATCCCTTTTATTACTGTCAAAATAAATTTCCCCGAGTGTCCTTTCTGGACGGTCTAAAAATTCATCTTAATTGGAGTTTCTTTTGACCCTCAAGAAATGCAAATGGACTCGATTTTTACCTAAAAGAAGAATGGAGGATATTTCCAAAATGAGAGCGTGTATATGTTCAACTGCAGGTCTCGGTTATAACTCACTCTTGATGCTGTATACTTCACTCTAATTATTAAAATTTGATGGACATATATATTTAGAAAACATGAAACCTTTATGCAAAGGTTACTTTGCAAAACGAGAATGTCAGTCAACATTTTGTATGGATAAGAAGATATGATACATTAAACTAGGGAAACAGGCACACACACACACACACACACACACGCCTTTTTGGTAGGAAAGGTGTATGTAATTAAGTAAAACGCTTTTCAGTATATATGAATCATTCATTCAGTTAGAGACCAGATCATTTAATCATATAAACTGAACCATTTTACCGCCTTAACAAGTAGCCTATACTACATCTTTTTCCACTTAAATTATAATTGTTGCCTTCATCACCTTTGTGGAATTTTAAAGACGTGTGGTTGTTCGTTTCCTTTTTGTTTTGTATAGTAGACTTTCTTGTATATGATGCGCTATTGCTAAATTTATGGGGCGTAATACAGAAGTATTATTCATGATTTAGTCAGGACATTAAAGCCTTTGTTAAATGTTCATTCAATAGCTGTTTTAAATTTTTCTGTTTTAGCTCGTCTTAAATATATATATTATATATATATATATATATATATATATATATATATATATATATATAATATTATATATATGTCACACACTATGAAATCACAAAATTAAGCACGTGATTTTGTTTACCAGCAAAAACCACAGGGAAAATTTAAAAAAGAAAAGAAAAGGCAGAGTGCCTAGTACTTTCGTGTATTTAACACATCTTCGGGGCACAAAGTAATACAAAACGTAAAAACTAGTAAGCAAGAAAGCTCTCACAAAAGCAAAGTGGAAAAGAATTATATATGTATGTACAATAAGGCCATTACAAACAGAAACAGCATTCGTCCAGATTACGCAACCACTTAACACCCCAACAAGTCAAAAGAAAGAGAGTAATTGCCCAATGACCCAATTACTTACAGAAGAGAAAAACACTGACTATGTCAACCAGTTTATAAAACAACTGAATTCATAGTTATGAATCGTAACAATAATAACGACACTAACAACATACATAAAACACCAATAAACAAAATAAGTGAATGAACAGTACTATCAATATGAAATACATAAAAAAAAAGGAATTTGACTACTATAAAAACTGAAAGGATAATGTTAAAACTCACAAGAAATGCATAAGAAGGAACTTGACAAGTACACCAAATTAAAGGATACTGTTGAAACTCTTCACTATTTTATCTATGATAAGATTGTCTAATTTGTACATACCAGTAGGAAAGCTACGAAAACATTACTTTCAAATAGATCATCTACCTGGAAATAGATACAAACATGAAAACCAGACGGCATTAGATATTGGTCTTCAATCATAAAAAAAAAAAAAGAATTCCCCCCATACCCTTATCACTGTTAGTATTCTTTCTTTTACGCAACAAACGTTATAAATCCTCGTCCGTTGCTTGGGATGATACAAAAAAGCAAAAAGTTTTTCTTTTGAACAAATGATAAATGTAACATGGCTTAGAATGACTGCTGGCTGCGTTTTCTCCTCTAGATATTTAGTTATCATACAGTTGTGCTAACACCTTTAAAACTTTATAGTTTCTTTCAGAATATATAAAAGCTCACCTGTTTGCAATATATACATGATGTATTAGTACAGTACTGTATGAATATGAATGTGCATAATTTGTTTCACTAGAATGGAATTTCTACGTCCATTGATATAAGGATGGGCAAACATTCTCGTTTATTGATACTTCTATTTTATTAATACATTGATTGTGTTGATATAATCTGGCGTTACAACGACTAAGGTCTGATATAAATAAGTGGAAAAATGGGTCGAAGTTTCTTTGGCCCAATCGAGTTTTCTGTACAGCGTATGAAACTTTCAGCCACAGTCCGGTGGGTGGCCTGTGTTGCTGGCACCTATACCTGTGCGAGAAGTACGATATTATGGCTAACTTTAACCTTAAATAAAATCAAAACTACTGAGGCTAGAGGGCTGCAATTTGACACGTTTGGTAATTGGAGGGTGGATGATCAACATGCCAAATTGCAGCCTTGTAGCCTTGGTCGTTTTAAAGATATTCGCGAAAATGCGTTATTAAAATTGAAATGTAAAATAAAATAAAATATACATTGTCGAAACCTCCAAGGAAGTTCCTTAAGTATTAAGTAAAACTGTAAAACTTTTGAATAAAAATTTCCATAGCGCAGTAACCACCTTGATGCTGCACTCTTATGTAGTATAGTAAATAAACTTTATTCTAATTTTCAACATCCAAACAAAACTTAAAAAGAATACAAGAGTTTTTTATTTTTATTTTTTTACAACCGTGCAAAACTTAAAAAAATGAGGTTCGTTAACATCTACTATGTCTGCGTCCTTTAGATAAGATCTCGATAAAAGTTGATAGAAAATCAGTGAGCGATGATGTTCTTGACGCTGTTGCAGAAGTCGACTCCAAGTTGTTTATCTGTTACAACGAACAGCATCATTTACGTTATATAAAAAGACTGGGACCTCTCTCTCTCTCTCTCTCTCTCTCTCTCTCTCTCTCTCTCTCTCTGTGCCACTTTCAGTGATCCATTGTTAAACAAGTGTTTCTGGTATTATTAGCTTTTATGTGAATGAATCGTAATGGCAATGGCCTAATAATTAAGTTTCACCAAGCTTGAATGTATAGATTAGAAGTCACGGTAAAAGGCCAAAATCTCTTTGGATTGTTATTAGTCATGTAGAAACATTAATAACTGGAATTAGCTGAGGGATATACGAATGATCAACATTTGAATATACAGTCACTCATATAAGTTCATGGATGATGTCTCCGGTCATAAAGCTGAATTCCATCCAACCCCTTTCTGGACAACGGGTCACACACCGAAACTTTTTACGGTAGAGTTAGGTAGTTGAACATTTTGGGCCAGTTTCACACTCCCTGACACCTGTCATCCAGAAAGGGGTGAAATGGAAATCTCTCTCTCAAACACCCGGAAATCCATGAACTTATATGAATGTAGTACACTAGTTGAGCGAATCATCTGTTTTCGCCAAGATCAAACGATTCACTTTTCCCTAATTGCACCGAGAGGTATATCTCACTACTTAACCGAGCCATGCTCGAACTCGACCGAATTCGCCAACTGCTGACAAACAACGGGTATGCAGATCAAATTATCGAAGCAGCAATAAAAAAGAAAATGGACGAATTTTACCAACCCAACACGATGGCGAAAAACGAGAACTTGATTATTTACCATCGTGTACATTATGGGTTTGCATACAAGGAGGATTGCTGCACGCTACGCGGGATAATAAACAGAGGCGTAACCCCAAAAGCCCCTTACCATAAAATAAGCCTCAGGATATATAGTAAGCCCAACCTTGTAGCAGCCTTAATAATGAAGAACAGCACCGCTCCGGGGGGACCGAAGGAGATGTGCACGAATGTAGTTTACAAATTTACTTGTCCAGAGGAGGTGTGTAAACCTCACAGCCAAAACTACATCGGGCACACTACAACGACCCTTCGGAGACGTCTGCTGGCTCATAGAAATCAAGGGGCCATCCATCAACATTACATAAATGTACACGACAGGAAGCCATCTCTACAAGAGCTCATAGAAGGAACCCAGGTCGTGCACAGAGAAGACAACTACGGTCGCCTCTTAATAACAGAAGCGGTGAGCATCGCTATTCAAAAGCCGACCTTGAACGTCCAACAAGAATCAGACCATATACTCCCCTCCAGCAGGAGAAGGAATACGCAAGCCAACAGGGACCAGACAGCGCGCCCCAATCCACCGAGAACATCGCGCCCCTTGGAAGACATGAGAAGACCTAGCGTCAGCGAAAGTCAAGTAACATCCTTGCTCATGTCGCTGAGACCCCGCCCAACACGAATCAGCAGCCGTTAACCAACGTAGACCATTTGGGGACACACACATGCTCACTCACTCAAATTTAAATCATACACATTTATATATAAACTTTCACTTTGATTGTCACAGTACATATGTCCTTATGTTCTTTGTATCCAAAACAACGCCCTTAAGCTGTTAATCCCTAGACTAACCAGTACCCATACCTCAAGGTCATACCTCCCACACGATGAAATAAATAGGCCGAAAGGTCAGATTGTAAGTCAGTAGTCGCTTGATAATGCCATAAGGCGAAACAGCTGTCGCGACAAAATTCAATAAATGGAAGAAGGAAGTCTGCGTATTTTTCACAAGAAATTGACGAGCGAGAATCGGAAAAAACTTCGTCGGTATGAAGATACCTGCAAGAAATATATATATATATATATATATATATATATATATATATATATATATATATATATATATATATATATATATATATATATATATATATATATATATATATATATATATATATATATATATATATATATATATATATATATATATATATATATATGTATGTATGATATATACACACGTGCACACACACATATATGTATATATATATATATATATATATATATCTATATATATATATATATATATATATATTATATATATATATATATATATATATATATATATATATATATATATATATATGTATATATATACATTATATATGTGTGTGTGCGTGTTAAGTCTATTGGTACACATTTGTAAGCGATGTCATAATCAACTGATTTATATAATTTTATTAAGAACTAACATTTTATACAATTCAACAGCTTCCTGAAATACAAAAGAGCAATCATACAATAAAAAAAAAACAAGAGGCAAAGTAAAACCAGAAATATAAAAAGGAATAAGGAAAGTAAATAGAGATATAATACAAATAATGCAATTACAGGTGATTCTTTGGGATGAGCACATTCGAAAAAAGACCGTTTAGGTAAATTGCACTTTTAATACTAAAATTGTTTTAAAAATAACCCTGTGGCCGCTTCTGGGCCGTCCCTTCCTAATACGTAGGAAAGAGAGAAATTAAGAGGCATTACAACGATTTTCATTACTTCGCCAGAGAATGGTTAAGAATTTTCGTCGAAGGAAGGGAGAAAGTGACCCTGGAAAAAAGGTTTTAGACAGACTATCGACGAGTTTGTAATCTGTATAAAATTTAAATTTTAACACTTGAGATTCAGACATGGAAATCAATTAGTTTCTACCAACAATTAATAAGGCCATTATCACACTGCTTAAATTAGGGGCACGCGATACAGTTAGATAGAAGTCCGGACAAGTACAGACATAATTTACATAAATTTCAGTTTTTAGACTTGAGATTCAGACGTGGAAATCAATTAGTTTCTATCAACAATTAATAAGGGCATCATCACATTGCTTAAATTAGGGGCATGCGATACAGTTAGATAGAAGTCCGGACAAGTACAGACATAATCTACATAAATTTCAGTTTTAAGACTTGAGATTCAGAAATGGAAATCAATTAGCTCCTACCAACAATTAAAACAGGGAATCATCACACTATATAAATTAGGGGCACGCGATATAGTTAGATAGAAGTCCAGACATATACATACAACTGATTCAAAGATCAGGCTGATTCGCTTACATCCCAGAACATGTCTCCATCGATTAAATTGTCTATCAAAATGACAAGAGAGCGATCAGTAACGCCTGCAAGACAGCAACAATTCTTTTAAATGAATCAGAATGTCAAATTTCATGTAATATCGGTTATGGGACCGAATGAATCTTACGAACAGACAACAACAAATTATCGGGGTTCTGAATAAGATAAAAATGACTGAGAGTATAATTGCAGTGACACTCGTTAATGTTCACGTAAATTATTTCTATTTGATTTTAAGTTGCTTATGAAAAATATATAAACTTTAGTCAATTCACTGGTCGTCCAAAAAATCATTGGTCGATTCAAAGCAGACTGAAATCGTGAAGTTTTAGATAACGATGCATAACTGTCTTTTAAGTACGTATTTAAGGCTAGCCAATACAAATTCGGAAAGGTATTAGGCATTAGTAAAATAATGAATTAGATGCCTTCCAAGTAAGTTTTTTGTTTCGGAATCATAAATGTTTTCTAAGAATATTGGTAATCATGTCCATCACGTGTTTGATAATTTACAGTAATTTTTTTGTTTTGTTTGCTGAACACTACAGTCCAGTGGAGATTTGGTTAGACGAAACGTTAATTACTGAACGATTCTCATGTGTAAGATTATTCGATTATTCAGTTCTCCAAACATAAATAAGTGCTCTCTCTCTCTCTTTGTATAATATATATATATATATATATATCATATATATATATATATATATATATATATATATATATTATATATATATATATATATATATATATATACTAATATATATATATATATATATTACTTCTAGGGCACAATTTTTCACGGATACAACATTCATTGAATAGAATGGCTTTCTCACTGTTAACCAGCTTTTTTGAAATTGCTTCATATTTTCTAATTATTTTCTTTACTTCATTGTTCAGGTTACTAATGGACACATAATGGGGTTCTTCCATTTACTCCAGTATTTTTTACACGCGACAGCTGTTTCGTCAACCTATACGTATTGACGTTTTCAAGCGTACTGATACAAATATGAGCCTACATGCGTTTTGTGACGTCATGAGGACGGAAAGGTAGTACAATTGCCAGATACCTAGTTTTAAGTATTTACAAAAGACTATAGTGAAACATAAAATAAGACAAATAAATAAATATGTTAACAACAGAAATTAAATAAAAAAGTTGAAAGTAAGTTATTATATGCACATTATACATAAATATATATTAATTCACTATATGTCTAATTCACTGAGGGGTCAGTGTGCCGCTCCTGTCCGCGTGTGGGGGCTTTGTCCCACGCGGTTGAAGGACTGCTCCTACACGAGGGCAAGGATCGGTCTGCCTCACGTTGGATGTTAACGGCTGGGACGTTGCAGTTGCGATGCTGACTGCTTCTGATATCAATAAACGATTGTAGTTGCCTTCCTTGTGTATTATTTTGGTGTTTGTGTGAGAAGTTCTTGAATGATGGTTTTTTATTGTGGGTATCCACAAAGTGCTGATGAATGGCTCCTTGGTTTCTGTGGGCCTGCATGCGACGTTTGAGTGTGGTGGTTGTGTGTCCGATATAGCATTTTTGGGGGGACTGACATTGCTCGTCAGCACAGACAAACTTGTATACTATATCAGATTTAACCTCTTTCTCCGTCGATGGGGCCGTACTATTTTTCATTACCAAAGAGGCCGTAAGGTTTGGTTTGCAGTAAATCCTTGCTGTTATTTTGTTATATGGCGCTAGGGGGGTCGGGTTCCTCCTTTCGCAGTATTACCAAGGATGGCTTTCCTTTCATCTTCGTGGTGTTTGTTGTATGGTATCTGATGGTATATCACTATTTCTTTGTCTTTGTCTTGTGTGTTGTTCCTCGGGGTCGGATTATGGAAAGCCTCTAATCTCTTTTGACAACTTGCTGGATCATGTCATCTGGAATATCCGTTATTTGTGAGCAGCTGTTTGAAACAATACAAATCATCTTTTTATGGACAAGATATACCGCTCTGAGAAACCACCATTACCGATCCCCGAAAAAATCTTAAAAGAGATGCTGGAAGCATGTACAAAGGAAGCCCCATTCCTCTCACATAGGGGCGAAATATATCGACAAAAGGACGGCGTGGCAATGGGTTACCCCCCTCGGGGTTCTTTTCGCAAACGCATACATGGCACACACAGAAGAGGTCACATTTGAAGAACACCAAAACCCAGAATCTATGGGAGATATATTGATGATATCTTTATCACAACAAAGGGCGACAATGACATAGAAGAATTAGTAAATAAACTCCAAGCAAATTCTACATTAAATTTTACGGTAGAAAGAAGTGATGAGAAGATGCTCCCTTTCTTGGACGTACTTGTGACCCAAAAGAACAACAAATACAATACCACCGTATACACTAAAAGACAGACGCTGGAAGATGTTTAAATGCTAGTAGGAGAATGCCCTGATGCATATAAACGATCTGTGGTAAATGCATACATAAAAGCGCCCATAACACACTGTTCCACGTGGAAAGCGACTAACGAAGAGATCAAACAGAGTTCAACAGCTGCTCACAAATAACGGATATCCAGATGACAGATCCAGCAAGTTGTCAAAAAGAGATTAGAGGCTTTCCATAATCCGACCCCGAGGAAACAACACACAAGACAAAGACAAAGAAATAGTGATTATACCATCAGATACCATACAACAAACACCACGAAGATGAAAGGAAAGCCATCCTTGGTATACTGCGAAGAGGAACCACCCCCCTAGCGCCATATAACAAAATAACAGCAAGGATTTACTGCAACCAACCTTACGGTCCTCTTTGGTAATGAAAAATAGTACGGCCCCATCGACGGAGAAAGAGGTTAAATCTGATATAGTATACAAGTTGTCTGTGCTGACGAGCAATGTCAGTCCCCCCAAAAATGCTATATCGGACACACAACCACCACACTCAAACGTCGCATGCAGGCCCACAGAAAAACCAAGGAGCCATTCATCAGCACTTTGTGGGATACCCACAATAAAAAAACCATCATTACAAGAACTTCTCACAAACACCAAAATAATACACAAGGAAGGCAACTACAATCGTTTATTGATATCGAAGCAGTCAGCATCGCAATGCAACGTCCCAGCCTTAACATCCAACGTGAGGCAGACCGATCCTTGCCCTCGTGTAGGAGGCAGTCCTTCAACCGCGTGGGACAAAGCCCCCACACGCGGACAGGAGCGCACACTGACTTTCAGTGAATTAGACATATATGTTAATAATATATATTTATGTATAATGTGCATATAATAACTTACTTTCAACTTTTTTTATTTAATTTCTGTTGTTAACATATTTATTTATTTGTCTTATTTTATGTTTCACTATAGTCTTTTGTAAATACTTAAAACTAGGTTATCTGGCAATTGTACTACCTTTCCGTCCTCATGACGTCACAAAACGCATGTAGCTCATATTTGTATCAGTACGCTTGAAAACGTCAATACGTATAGGTTGACGAAACAGCTGTCGCGTGTAAAAATACTGGAGTAAATGGAAGAACCCCATTATGTGTCCATTAGTAACCTGAACAATGAAGTACCAGAAAATAATTAGAAAATATGAAGCAATTTCAAAAAAGCTGGTTAACAGTGAGAAAGCCATTCTTTATTCAATGAATATATATATATATATATATATATATATATATACATATATATATATATATATATATATATATATATATATATATATATATATATATATATATATATATATATATATACATATATATATATATATATATATATATATATATATATATATATATATATATATATATATATATATATATGTGTGTGTGTATACATATATAATAAACTCTCTAAGAAAAGGTCCATTGGAGGACGAAACTGTTTGGCATTTTCTGAGATAAACCATTTTCATTTTCCTATGTGGAATACAACTGAATATATATATATATATATATCTCTAACAACGGGAGCACCGCCCCGTTATTCACATAGGTAACGTTAAGCCAAGAGCGGAAGGCTTACTGGTAACACCTTGTCTCTCTCAGACCCTGACAATAGCCTCTCTCGCAACCTCCACTCCATTATCTAAGGTCACCAAATCAAAGTCGGAGCTACAAAAATATACGTTTATTCAAAGCAAAGTACTAATTGAATAATTCAGATTCTTACAGGATAATTAATAGAATGATAACTCATAGTTCAAGTAACTTAGATAACCCCCGGTAAATAATAGTCTTAATCAGTAATAGTCAAACACCAATTATCTCCTCTCCAAAATACAGTCCCCCTCACTAGGACACTTAGTCCCCTCCACTAGATCCGCCTTTTTAAAAGAACAGGAGAACACACCAGTAAGTACACACAATTGTAAAGACAAAGTCAAAAGATTAAATGAAATAGAACATCTTTACAAAAGTCAAAAAATAGACAAGCCACAACTTTGGCTAAAGCACAGTAACTCTTACCCATTGCAGCTTGGAATACCACACACTGAAATAGATAAACTTTTGCAGAGCTATCCCGACATTCTGCCTTTTCTCCCCGTAACTGTCTCCATCCTTCTGGCTAATACATGCCATTAAGAATGGACATAGCTCGTACACGTACACATGAGTTCACACCCTTCGGTAACTGGTTGCAGCCAGTTTTCAAAGGCACCTTCTCGAACTACAGGACGAATGTTGACCTGCTAAGTAATCATCTTAATGTCACGCCACCCAAAAAGATACATCAGGATTCTTAAGCTGAGATGTCTTGTCACTTGGACTCTCTGATTCCAGGGAAGTTAAAAATGATAAGTCTGTGCATTCCTCCTTTTATACCTATATATATATATATATATATATATATATATATATATATATATATATCTATATATATATATATATATATATATATATATATATATATATATATATATATATATATATATATATATATATATATATATATATCTTAGTCTCTTCGCTTTTGCAAAAGACTTTTTTGTTTCTCCTTACGACTGTCATTCGTAAGTATTTCTGGTTCCTTTCATCTCCTATGTGATATCTTAGTAGAGTGGTTCTTCTTAAACTAAAGGAGAGGATTCAAACAGATAAGTTGAAAAGATTAAACAACTTTATTCTGTAACTCCATACTAAGAGATGCAGTTCGGTCGGGAGACCGATATGTTTGAATGCTGCACGGAACTGCCATTCTAAAGCATCACGTCGATAGCGGAACATTAGCTATCTCAGCGATTCATATAAAAAAACATACGTAGTCCGCCGGCTTGGAAGTTACAAGTTTCCGGCGTAGGTTAACAGGTCAACCGCTTCCCATGGAAGTTGTTGTGCAAAGTTATCAGTAATGCAAAATGATGACAATGTACAGATTTAAACCAGGCTACTGCAGACAGCGCATAGCGTAATCTAGATCTGTATTGGTCACGTAGGACCCTCCTAATGCCATGACCTCAGGTCATGGGTTTTTATTTACAGATACTGTAATATTAAAATGTATTTATTACACACACACACACACACACACACACATATATATATATATATATATATATATATATATATATATATATATATATATATATATATATATATATATATATATATATATATATATATATATATATATATATATATATATATATATGTATGTAAGTGTTTACATAATAAAAATATGGAATGTTAGTCCATATATATAAAAGACTAAAACTAAAGAGGTCAACCAGATTGCTTGCAGGAATGTGATCAGACTAGAGACGCTAAAGATGACGTATACAATAAAAGTAGGCTAAGATAACATGCCGTCACCTGTAGTCATTCAATTGTTTATAAACTTTAGTCCAAGCTTCCTGCTTGAGACAAACACCGTGACCTATAGCTCAAGCGGCCTACGTGATTAGTAACTATGTCATCTGATTGTATGTTCGTATGTAACTATGTCATCTGATTGTATGTTCGTATGTTCGAGCTACTGTCTGCTTCCTTTATGACTAGTAACCGAGATGGCAGTAGAACAGAATAGAGTTAGCTATCGTCATTAGAAGACCTGTATCTCTTTACCTAAGCTTTATCATGTAGAGAGAATAGAATTAGCCATCATCATTGGCAGAAGCGATCAAGCTATCGTCATTAGAAGTCCTGTACAATCCTACTTGATCTTCACCATGTATTCTCAGAGAATATAAGTATTTTTATACTTCGTGTTTTCCACTAAAACCTCACATCATCACCGAATCATCATGAGTTTAACACATTGTCGTCATAACCAAGAAGATAATACCGACTTCGTAAGTGATCTACAAACCCCAAGACACTCCAATGAATATGGAAGTGCAATACCAACCGACTTAGCGTAAGATTATCGCAAGTCTAACATTACCTCATAGGGCGCCTTATTATACAAGGTAACAGCCCTAAAAGTGGTGGCAGCGTACCAGAAGAACTCTACAACTTCTCCAAAGAAAAACCAGAATAATAAATCATGTATCATCAGAAGTCAACGACGACGGAAGCAGCAGATTCTTCAAGCAACCTAGTATCATCGTTTAGTGAGCGACTTCAGAAAACAACAAGAACTCTTCAACGATGACGAAAGCAAGAGATTCTTCAAGCAACTTAGTATCATCGTTTAGTGAGCGTTTTCAGTAGTGAATAACTTCAAGAAACAAAACCGACGTGTCCTTTTCCTACGGCAACGCAAGCTTCGTCTCTCATTAGAATCATTCAAGAAAACATCATTATTGAGTGTTTCCGGCACTTCAAGAAACAAACCGAACGCGTCTGCAGCATCGGATCTTCAAAGGCTCGAATCATCGAAACAACGCGCACGGGGAAAACTGAAGCCAAACCAGGTCATCCGCTAAACAGAAGGAGGACCAAGGCCGTGTGTCGTTATCTGAACACCGTGACTTCCCACAAAAGCAAGCTAAGTACAATTTTTTATTCATTTGGAGTAACTTTGAGTGTTTCCTTTACAGGTCGAATTTCGTTATTCCTGTGGCTGAAGTTACGAGACATTCTTAATCTTACTTTTTTTTACAGAAATTATCTACATCATTGAGATTTCGCTACTGCGAGTTTTTATCCTTGAGTTTCTGCATCCAGAAGTTCTACTGAAATATCATAATCATATACTGTGTTAATTTTATCATTTTGGGTGATTATTAATCCTTTACGTAACAAATCATATTAAACAGTGAATATGCGTTTACGCAGTGGGCGTCTGTATTTATACAGATGCATGGATAGGGTCGTTAGGCACCGTAGTGACTAGAAAACACACAAAAACAAGTGGAACACCCGTACAAATCTAGATAAATTAGAGGTAACACTATTTCGGGTCATGACAATAAATGCTCCTTTGCAAAGTCCCGATCGCAATTTTAGCCTTGAGTTTTTTGAGTTATATAAAATATCGAACCTCAATGACTCAACTTAACTTTAAAAATACGGCTGGATTGCAAGGAATAACATGTCTGTAAAAAACTTTCATTAGGCTAAATGCGCTGACCAGGATCCTTCACTATTTCAAACTTTAGCAAAGAATGAAGTAAACAACAGCAAGTACACGATAACGCAGTAGAGATAACTTATTTTAATAGTAATCGCTCAATTCTTTATAGTTCGTCATTCATACGTTCGTTGCTTTATACGTAACCAGCAACATAATGCTAAAAACACACAATACGTTGCCGATGGTAATAAAGAGAAGGACCCTAATTATTACAAAAAAAAATAGGTAAACAGTAGCCCTTTCAGAAACAAACAAATCGCGCTTAAGCAAACTTGGGTACTGTGTCATCTAGTCAAGCGGTCAGGGTCAGTTAAATCTGCCGAGTGTTCAAAGCAAGCACATCCACATAAGCGACTTCAGCGAAGAGGGAGAGCGATGTTGAAAAAATTAAAAAGTAATTTCCCTATGCAGCACATGACCGTATCAAGTAATCAGAACAGGTTCTCGTTTTTTTTAATACATAAGTTATTATAAGTAGTGGTGGATTAAGCCCGACTGTACGCGCCGTAAAAATTAGAATATCTTGTTTTATTCCTTTAGTACACGTAATATCCTGTTTATTTACGGACTCACCGTCTGTTGTTCGAAACTTCTTCCCTAATGAGAAGTCCGGATAAGCGAGGCGCTTACAGATACCTCTATAGTTATAAAAAAACATTGATCTGTATTAGTGTTTATTGTAAGATATCCATCTATTAGGGTATACAAAATATTATCTTACATCCTGCAAAATAAGCGTGTGTTATCAAAGGAAAATCCTATAAACCTTCAAACGTATTAAAATCCGTTTGAACAAAAAAGAGACAGTTAATCAAATAATAACTTATATAGAGGAACTATACATTTGTCTCATAAATCGTAACATTGTTCAAATGACCCAACAGAATTCTCCCACAACCGCAGTCGTAGTTTGCACGCAAAAATCTCGAGAAGCATGCACCCTCAAATGTCTTAGTGCGTGTAAAAAGACTTTGCTGGGAAATGAAATTTTAATCCTTCCTGACACTCTGAAATATAACGATTTCCGCGAACAAAGCCCTAGACACGGTTGACTCGCAGCAACAAGTTAATCTAGTAATCCACAAAACCTATACATATAAATATAGCATTTTTTTTTATTGTTGCTAATTTTTAATCCCGCCCAACCAGTCGTAGATGAATCTCTCATACTCTATCTAAAGTAATATCCGTAAAGTCATTCAAGCAGAGGTGATTCAGCAAAAATTTTTTTTATCTTTTATCTGAATACCAGGAAGTTTCTCCACTAGCGAGTGATCTCTGGGAGAAAAACGGATGTCATTGAAAACAAAATACGGTCTAAGGACAAACATAAAGCTATATACGTACCTTCGTATAGACTCTCAATGAAATTTCAAAATAGAGATAAATGACGAAGTTGAAAAATGTTAGTAATAGGAGTCATTAAGAAATCAAATAGCCCATATAATTTTTCCTTCAAACGCCAGAATAAATTATTTTTCACCAGTTTGGACTTACTTAAAAGCTTTTACCAGATACCATTACCTAAGTGATTGTACCTCATACACCGTTTTCAGCACACTCAGGGGACATTATCAATTTTTACGTATGGCCTCTGGCTACATTTGCGCCCCAATTACAATATAGTGTTTGGAGACTTTTAGGGGATACCCTACATGCTTATATGGTTGGTCTTATAATCTTTTCTAAATACCTTAGAAGTACATTCACATAAACTAGAGCTAGTGCTACAGAGTCAAAGACAAATAATCTCAGAGTAAAATATCTAAATGTGAGTTTTTTAAAACTGAACTTGTTTATCTAGGTTTTATGTGTCTAGTCAAGGTCCTAAAGTAGTCCATGGTAAGGTGTCGGCTATTCATAACTTCCGGTACCTATTAACGTAAAAAGAGGATACAGCACTTTCGCGCTGTAGTGGGTATTACCATCGTATGTAAATATGTAACTCTTCAATCATGACAGCTCCTTTAACAGATCTTACAAAGAAGGGCGTAGATTTATTATGGTCTGAAAAGCATCAACAGGCGTTCGATATCTTAAAAGCGGAATAATGCAGCTCACCTAACTTAAAAATCCCTGATTTGAATAAGGAATTTTTTTTTATTGCAATAGACGCCTCAGACCAAGGGGTAAGAGGGGTATTACTTCAGTAATATGATAAACAGTTCTTCCCTATAGCTTTTTATTCACGTAAACTAAAGCCCTCTGAAAGTAAATATGCAGTAATAGACAAGGAAGGGCTAGGTATCTTTAACTCACTAGTACATTTTAAGTTCATAATCTATGGTTATCCTGTTAAAGTCCTCACTGAGCATAAGTCACTTACCGAGTTTTTCAAAGGCTTTAATCACAGTCCAAAAGGAATGATCATTCAGGTCTTTGGAGCCAAGATAAGATATCTACCTGGGAAAGCAATTATCATAGCTGACGGCATTATCCCGCAATCCCGCACCATACTGCAAAGAACCATTAATTAGACTAAAAGATATAGAAACATCCGTGCCTATTGTTAAAACCGTATCTAAACAAGAAAATTCCTTAACCCAAGAGATCGCGAGCATTGAATATCTGGGTTGGAGCGCAGAACTGTTACAAACTGAACAAAGCAAGGGTCAGCAGCTAAGCAAAAACAATAAACACTTCGAACGGAAACAGGGTCAGCGGCTAAGCAAACCAATAAACACTTCGAGCAGAAACCCTAAAGCAAAAGTATATTTAAAGTATGTGTATCAAAATAATGTAATCAAATTTAATATTATATGTAGGTCCGTGACGAGGAAAACCCGAAAAACACAGCAGGTGACTAACGACCAGGTAGTAGTAATAATCTCTTTCATACCAATCATCCTAAACTGGTTGCATTCCGTCATCCAGGGTTCCCTATTATGTCACAGAAAGCCAAATCACTATTTTACTGGCTTACAATGCTTACAGATATAAAAAGCACATAACTAATTGTAACACGTGTCATGAAAACAAGGGATACACTAAGACATCTGTCAGTTTAGGGGCCTATCCTGTGCCAAATCAATCCTTGAAAGAATATACGTAGGATTATTAACAGAATTACGAGTCTGACAGGGGGAATAAACACTTCTTAGTGTTAATAGTTCCTTGACACGTTATATAGAATTAATAGCACTAAAAACAAACACCGCAATTGAGTGCGTTAGGAATATTTATGAGTGCTAAATCAGTAAACATGGAATTCAACACATAATAATGATCTGACTTGGGTGGTGTAAATCAATAATAATCTTAACTCGTTGAGCGAATTCCTTTCCATTAAGAAAACCAATAATATATTTTATCACCCAGGGTCAATCGGTTTGGTAGAATAACGGATAAATAAGAAAGTGTCAATGTCTTACGAGTTACAACTCGTGATATTGGATCCGAACTGGATTATAGCGGTTCTCGCGGTTTTAAATACATTTATCATTCATATCTTGTATCAATAGAATTGATACCGCAAGTAGCCTTATACGGTACGCCGCTAGAACACTTTTCCACATATTCAAGCCAACCATTAATTTATCAAATATATATCTAAAAAAAAATATATATATATATAAATAAATAAATATAAAAAATAAAATAAATATGGATACAAGTGGAGTAGATATAATACACTCCGTAAGAAGTCGGAAGGGTTACAAATTATAATAAAAAAGGAATCACGATAAAATCAATAAGCAAAACGTAACCATAGGTTAATTAAATATCCAAATATATATGCGTAAAGATTTGAACTCTAACTTAACGCTTTAGTAATGACAAATAAGCTAAAAGTTCAAACACATATCAAAACCTACTGACATATTGTCTGTCCCGGTGATTTATATTCGTAGTCAAAAAATAAATAAATAAATAAATAAAATAAAATAAAATAAAAGAGATTTTAAAGTCAGGAAGTCTAGAAGTGAAAATGTATATCTATGGAATAATCTTATATGAATCTTATACAGGGCTAATAATATATATAGAATTTGTATGGAAACCTTTTTCATTAGTTTGAATAAGGAATATTTAATTTAACATAATTACATTTATTTACAATCATGCAGATTTCCAACATGAAACTAATATATTGTTCAATTTTGGTACTGTTTTTTTTTCAGACATTCTTCTCATGTGGGTGGAGAATTAAAACAAAAAAATATCATTTGAAAATACTAAAGTCGTATTTAATTACAGCAAGTCACGTAACTGCGTGCGAGAAAATTGAATATGAAACTTTTGTTAGGGCCACATAGGATCAGATTTTATCATAACTTAATTTCAGTTAGCATAGAGAAATACAGAATCATGATCAATATTCTCTTTGACTCTTATGTTGCCTGGCAATCTTACAAATAGCTCCTTTTTCCACTTCTTTGTCTAGTAACTTACTACCAGTAATATCGAATTTTCTTTGGGATTCGCATTGATATCTGTTTATTTTTTATAATTATGGATATTTTTACAAGTCATCATTGACCTGGATAGGTTCACTCATTGTTAATGCCATGGATAAAAAAGTTTGTACAGCTGACTCTTTTGAATTCCACAAATATCAGCGAATTCATGTGGGTTAAGTCTGGTTCTAAATGGCTTTCTTCCCCCCTGTATTTGGATGTCGTCTGAATTTACTTTGCCCTTGTGACAAGTATAATTTCACTTGCAGGCTGATTAATGGAACCTGGTTACAGTATCCCGCAGTACGAGAGTTTCACATCGTAACTTCAAAAAAAAAAAAGTTCGTCGCTGCGGACGACTACAGTCAAGTAACAACTGCCTACAATGTGAAAGGAGTTTCTTGGACTTCTTCGACCGACACCCGTATCCCGTCGTTAATCTCGTTTTAATGCGGAACGCTCCGGTGGCTGTCGGAAATCGACTTCAAAAGGGACATACTTCCGACAATTACGACCAGATGGATATTCAACTCTACTTTGCTGGTGAAGGACTCGTGCTGGGGGTGATTTTATTCATCGCGAACGTATTCGTGTGGCTTAGGATGCAGAGAACAAGTATGAGCGCAAAATAGAATGTTGGACCCCGCCCAGGCAAATTTTCCCCTTGTTTTAACCATTTGGAATTGGCCCTTTCATTTGGCTATAGCTAGTTGTCTGGAACTGTGTAATGGACGAAAAGTTGTTCGAACGCTAGTTAAATGTGTAGTAGTATAACCTCGGTCATGTATCCTATATATATATAAGTATCATGTATCCTATATATAAATGATCATAAATAACAAGAATAGAATCGAAATATATTTTTTGCGTGTACGCACTAGGAATCTATATATAGTAAACTAACATCGTATATATCTTTGCTGTACAATAGGAATTATTTAAAGTGCACGATATATAATCATTATATGTCCATATACATATGTATAAACAAATCAGGTAGCCTATAATCAATCTGTTACCTTTTATCTTACCAATAACTGCAGTTATATATGAGTTAGTATATGGATTAATGAATCAGACATATAACAGTTAACATAAAAATCAACTAATCAAACAGCATAAACATTAATAATTTTATCAATTCATATATGAAATTTTTATCAGTTAAAATATGATTTTTATCATGTTAATCTTTGTTCTATGCGATTATCAGAGTACATTAGTATTTTCTGTAGCATATGTATCTTAATGAGATGAAGTGAAAAACTGTATCAGTATATATCACGTGATCACTATTATTTACGAATATCATATGCATATTATGTCTAATATTTTATTACTTGAATATGTATTTGTGTACACCATGAATTTTCTTTACTTATAAGTATTTTATATTTATATATATATATTCACATAGTGTCTGTATCACACTCCTATAAGTCAAATGCAAGTCAAGCTTGAGTAATATTCAGGGTTGGTTTTGGTAGCTGACCGAGCTTTTATGTAGGTGTTTACATAATAAAAATATGGAATGTTAGTCCATATATATAAAAGACTAAAACTAAAGAGGTCAACCAGATTGCTTGCAGGAATGTGATCAGACTAGAGACGCTAAAGATGACGTATGCAATAAAAGTAGGCTAAGATAACATGCCGTCACCTGTAGTCATTCAATTGTTTATAAACTTTAGTCCAAGCTTCCTGCTTGAGACAAACACCGTGACCTATAGCTCAAGCGGCCTACGTGATTAGTAACTATGTCATCTGATTGTATGTCGTATGTACTAGTCTCTGATTGTATTCCGTATGTTCGAGCTACTGTCTGCTTCCTTTATACTAGTAACCGAGATGGCAGTAGAGAATAGAGTTAGCTACGGTCATTAGAAGTGATCTTTACCTAGCTCAATCAGAGAGAATAGAATTAGCCATCATCATGGCAGACGATCAAGCTATGTCATTAGAAGACCTGTTGAACAATCATACAATCCTACTTGATCTTCACCATGTAATCTCAGAGAATATAAGTATTTTTATACTTCGTGTTGTTTTCCACTAGAACCTCACATCATCACCGAATCATCATGAGTTTAACACATCGTCGTCATAACCAAGAAGATAATACCGACTTCGTAAGTGATCTACAAACCCCAAGACACTCCAATGAATATGGAAGTGCAATACCAACGACTTAGTGTAAGATTATCGCAAGTCTAACATTACCTCATAGGGCGCCTTATTATACAAGGCAACAGCCCTAATATATATATATATATATATATATATATATATATATATATATATATATATATATATATATATTTGTGTGTATGTATGCTAATGTTTGTGTGTGTAGGTGTGTATTTCCATTTCTGGTGCATTGACGTGTTCATTCAGGATTTTTTTATCATGAACAGTTGCAATGCAATGAAATACACGTAACAGCGACAAATAAAAAAAATCATAAATAATTCTAAACATTATGTTTCTCGTTGGTTCGTTAATGTTATGTAGTATAATGGCTTTGCCCTTTTTATTTTTTTCCATTTTTTTTATTTATTAATTTTTTTTAAGATAGAATATGACCTGCTAATAAATGGAACCATTCGTCTAGTAATTATGAAAGTACAGTCATCAATTTAGTTAGCTTTATTTTGAATTAGTTTAAGGTCTTTTCTCTTAAAATCCTATTGTCTAAAAGAAATATTCTACGCCACAGAGTACTCTGAAGGGAGCCAGCATATCAGGGTCTGCGGCATAATTGATACTATAGTAGATTCACATCAACCGTGCATTTGACGCCTAGGCCATTCCCTTACGACGCTCCTGATTGGCTGTTGATAAGCCAATCACAGGGATGGAAACTCTCAGTCTCTCGAGAGAATTCACATGGGTAGTATGTGTGTTCCACCTCTCCTGAAAGACGTATACCTCAGGAGAGATGGAACATACATCCTGCCTATGTGAACTCAACATCCATACTGCCTATGTGATCTCTCGAGAGAGACTGAGAGTTTCCAGCCCTGTCATTGGCTTATCAACAGCCAATCAAGAGTGTCGTAAGGGACTGGCCTAGACATCAAATGCACGGCTGATGTGAATCTATATAGCATAGGTTTACTTGTATTGAAACTGACTGGCGACGGGAACATTGTGAATGGAGGTGGATGGCGGAATTGATGGGCAATTCTTATGCTGAATGAGGGACATTGATCAAAAGCTGCCTTTTGCATGTTGGGGGAAATTGATCTCGCATCTAAAGCTGATCTTCGGTTCCAGCTGTGGAAATGCAGATGTCTCTTCGAAGTGTTTGCTGTTGTACTTTCTGTGGTGTGAATCAGCATCATTCATGTTGATAAAAAAGAACAGATTTCGAAACAATATCAGATTGTAAAATTGTCCATGTATGTATATTATTATTATTATTATTATTATTTTATTTATTTTTTTTATTTTTTTTTTGCTCTATCACAGTCCTCCAATTCGACTGGGTGGTATTTATAGTGTGGGGTTCCGGGTTGCATCCTGCCTCCTTAGGAGTCCATCACTTTTCTTACTATGTGTGCCGTTTCTAGGATCACACTCTTCTGCATGAGTCCTGGAGCTGCTTCAGCCTCTAGTTTTTCTAGATTCCTTTTCAGGGATCTTGGGATCGTGCCTAGTGCTCCTATAATTATGGGTACAATTTCCACTGGCATATTCCATATCCTTCTTATTTCTATTTTCAGATCTTGATACTTATCCATTTTTTCCCTCTCTTTCTCTTCAACTCTGGTGTCCCATGGTATTGCGACATCAATGAGTGATACTTTCTTCTTGACTTTGTCAATCAACGTCACGTCTGGTCTGTTCGCACGTATCACCCTATCCGTTCTGATACCATAGTCCCAGAGGATCTTTGCGTGATCGTTTTCTATCACTCCCTCAGGTTGGTGCTCGTACCACTTATTACTGCAAGGTAGCTGATGTTTCTTGCACAGGCTCCAGTGGAGGGCTTTTGCCACTGAATCATGCCTCTTTTTGTACTGGTTCTGTGCAAGGGCCGGGCATTCGCTTGCTATGTGGTTTATGGTTTCATTTTTCGTATTGCACTTCCTACATATGGGAGAGATGTTATTTCCGTCTATCGTTCTTTGAACATATCTGGTTCTTAGGACCTGATCTTGTGCCGCTGTTATCATTCCTTCAGTTTCCTTCTTTAGCTCTCCCCTCTGTAGCCATTGCCATGTGTCATCGCTGGCTAGTTCTTTAGTCTGTCTCATGTATTGTCCATGCATTGGTTTGTTGTGCCAGTCCTCTGTTCTGTCTGTCATTCTCCTGTCTCTGTATATTTCTGGGTCTTCGTCTACTTTTATTAGTCCTTCTTCCCATGCACTCTTTAGCCACTCGTCTTCACTGGTTTTCAGATATTGCCCCAGTGCTCTGTTCTCGATGTTGACGCAGTCCTCTATACTTAGTAGTCCTCTCCCTCCTTCCTTTCGTGTTATGTATAGTCTGTCCGTATTTGCTCTTGGGTGTAGTGCTTTGTGTATTGCCATATTATTATTATTATTATTATTATTATTATTATTATTATTATTATTATTATTATTATTATTATTATTATTATCAGGACCTCACTCGACCTGGATGGTATCAGGAGGAGATATTTTTTTGAATAAATATCTATCCTCTAGCTGCTAGTAAGTGATAACGCTTAAACGATAATATATATATATTATATATAATATATATATATACTTATATATATATACTATATATATATATATATATCATATATATATATATATAAAGAATGACAAACAGATACAAAGAATGTAAACCTATCCACTCAGTCATCGCTCAACCTGTAGTTACCTTACTTGACAGTCTGACGATTCACGAGAGAGAGAGAGAGAGAGAGAGAGAGAGAGAGAGAGAGAGACGAGGTCTATATAGAAACAGCATTCAGACGGATTACACTCAAATCAACTCTATCATCAGGCCGTGAGAGAGAGAGAGAGAGAGAGAGAGAGAGAGAGAGAGGAGAGAAGAGATGATAATTTTTCAGCTGCGAAGACCAGTATGGATTCCAGAGTGTCAAAACAGATTGTGTTCGATGGAATGGTTTTCATTGGCTTTCCCCAGTTTGCTTAGAAGGAAATAAATGAAACAGACGGATCTGCAATGAAAACGGGTTGCAGGCAATTCGAATAGAAACTGTGAGTGTGAAGGAGCTGACAGATGCGAATTGGCGTGAATTGTTCAAGTTTAGTTATGAGTTCTTTTATTTTTTTTTTAATGTTAACTCCTACAGCTACATTGCTTAGCAACTCTTAACGTGCATAGCAATTGTTTACTGTATGTTAAAATTTAGTTATGAGTGCTTTAATTTTTTAATGTTAATTCTTAAAACTACATTGTGTAGAAACTATTTACGGGTATAAGAATTTTTTTGGTCTTTTTCCTACTGTTAACTCAACTAAACTGTTCAAATTATGACTTTATTTCTCATTATAAGGTCGTATAACGACATTGTTTACAAAATCTTCGTGAGGTTGGGAATGTATAACTTTTTATCTATTATTTTTTTACTGGTAATTCCCAAAACTACAGAGTTCACATCACCTTCATGAGCGTATTCATTTTAATCTGGATCTACTCGTGAATTTGTATACGACATAAAGGATCTATTTATCCGTTCCTTACTTAAATAGTAACCTTTATTTTAAAATTTTTAAGAATATTACTGATGACTTAATCAGTCAGTACCTTACTAAAATAGTAATGTATAGGTTGATTACGTCATCAGTAATATTTTTAAAAGATTATAAAATAAAAGATAAAGGGAGGACTTATTTGCCCTGATTGCCGTCAGTGCACCTCATGCGGTGCACTTTAAGCATTGCTTAAGGTTCTTTGCAGCGTGCCCTCGGCCTATAGCTGCAACTACATTCGTTCCTTTTACTGTATCCCCACTTATATTCCCTACCATCTTACTGTCCAACCTCTCCTAACAATTGATTCATAGTGCAACTGCTTTGAGGTTTTCCTCCTGTTACACCTTTCAGACCTTTTACTGTCAGTTTCAGCGCTGAATGGCCTCAGTTGCCCCAGTGCTTGGCATAATGCCAAAAAAATCTATATAAATCACATCGAATCAATATCGAATTCGCTCTACCTTGGAATAAGAAGTTCGTCATCTCGTGGGCTCGAACCACCGAACACGAGAACTCACGACATACAATGACGCGTTAACCTCCGATAGGCTAAGGCGTCACTGTAAGTCGTGAGTTCTCGCGTTCGGTGGTTAGAGCCCATGAGACGACGAAGCTCTTATCAACTAAAAGGATTCCCCTTCGGTTTACGTTTACATAAAGACATAAAAATATATTATTTCCGAGGTAGCGCAAATTGGATGTTCAACGACATTTGTAACTTGATGCTTGTATGTAAATCTGTATGTATTAGATTAAAGTAAATTCATTATAATTTAATTGTGAGTTGTTAATACTTTTCCAACCTTTTGATCTTTTTCTAGTTTTAAGTTTATTAATAAGCTAGCGTAGTTTTTCGTATATTTAAGCTTTTCTTAGTTTGATGAACTCTGTAAGGGAGTCATATGACTTCGCAGTTTTGCTTTGTTTACCACCTTCTCCCCCGGTATTAGTGAACCACTGAAGTGCCTTATTAACGATCGTTGTTTTTTTTTCTCCTATGAGCTGTGTTGACTCGAGTGGAAGGCTTGATCGTAAGGGTGGTGATTCGTGACAGGGTTAGTTCGAGTTCCTCCTCACAGCCTGACGCTTTGCCACTTAATCTTTGGTCACTTCTGCAGTTTTGTACGGAGATTTGGAGATTTGGATCACGGCTTCTTCAATCCTTCGCTGCCTTGTGTGTGGTCGCTGGTGTTTGTCACCCGCGGCATTCATCAGCCACGCCCCTTCCCTCGTTCGTCGGAAGGATTCCGAGCGAGTTGGCCCGTATCTACTGGGAACGGTGCAGTTTGTGGCGTGCGAGATCCGTTGACGTCCCGGATTCTCGGAGGCTACCACCCTTAGCATTCCAGTGTTATTTTGGATTGCCTGCTGGCATTGCAGCTTGACCCAGTTGACCTGCTCATCGGCGTCAGTGAGTTCTTGGAACTCGTGGAGACAAGTAGGGCGGCTTTCTACAGGTATGAGATATTTTTATAACATTAAGACGATCGTGGATCGCTGGGTACCTGTAGATTTGCACGCCCCTGTTTGCAGCACGGTCTTCTGGATCTTGTATGACCTGAGGAGATGATTCTCTAAGCGTCTTGTGATTATTACGTTGCCATCAATTTGTAAGATTATTTTTTTTCGTAATTCATTGTTTATTTACTAAGTTCTTTAATTTAGCATTTAAGTTAGTTTTGTCTGTTGTTAGGTAGGAATAATATTAAGTTTTCCCATTTATTTTCTCTTGCTTCCTTCTACCTAACTTATTTTATTAGGTTAGATTTTTCTGGCCAGTAATTTGACAGGTACCTGCCTGAAGTGTCTCTTTAAAAATTTCCTATTCCCTAATCTTATGGTTTAATTTAGCTGTAGGTGATCTTTTAAAGATGTTAAGGTTGGTTTTCCCTTGATGTATACATTCATTTATTTTGGTTATTATTGTTACCAACCATTACTCTTTTGTGTGTGTTTGTAAATAAATATTGTAACTTTTGTTGAGGTGGTTTTGTTCTATTGTTCCTGAGTTGCTGTTTACATTTTTACTGACCGCAAATTCTGAGTAGAGACAAGAACCCTTGAAATTACGGCCGTAAATAAGGTCGTAACAATCTGGCGACCGTGACAGGACTTGCGCTCAGGTGACCTACAGTAATTGGGACTTTGGAACGCTCCTCAGTGGGGTTTATAGTATTTATTTTTGGAAATACCTTTCTCTCTTACCACTATGGATAAGTTTGAAAGACTTTGAGTTTAGTCCTGCAGAGTTCTTAGGGTCTGCCGACTGTATTAGGCATTTACCCATACTAGTAAGGAGTATCTTGTTAGTTGTGCTAGGTGGTTAGGTATTCCGTTCAAAATGACGGATACAAAGAGGAAGTTACTAATAATGGTAAAGAACAGTGTTATGCAAGGTTTGGCTGAGGCTGAAGGGTTAGGTTTTTGGGGAAAATATTAGTGATAGAGGTAGTGAATTAGGAATGATGATAGGTTAGTTGTGATGATGAATGAATTAGTGGTGGTGCAGGTTTTTCGTTATTTGATGATCCTCCTCAGAACTGGAGTCATTTATGAAGGTCCGGCCAATTTGCCTCCCAAGAGGAAAAGAAATATTATCACAACCCCTTCTTAACTGAAGAGAATTTAGGGCCAGCAGTGCCTACAATGCCTGTAAATTCTGAATCAAAGGAAATTCAGGAATATGATTTAATTTGTATAAAAATAGAGTTGTTGGAATTGGCAGCATGCAGAGAACGAGAGGGTGAGGAGGCATGAGATAGAGAGGGCCAACCTTAATTTGGAAATGGCTAGGTTACAGGGGCTCCTAACCAATTTAGCACCCCACGAGGTAGTCAGCCTGATAGGTTTAATATTGGGGCTGCATTAAAATTGGTTCCCATTTTTGATGAAAGGAATGTTCCTGAATTCTTCAAGGCCTTTGAGAGGGTGTCTGCTCGGTTGTCTTGGCCACCAGAGATGTGGACAGTGCTGATTCAGTGTAAATTGGTTGGCAAGGCGATCCGGGTATATAATGCCTTGGAGAAGATAGCCAGGGATTATCACAAGGTAAAGGCACTAATTTTAAAAGGCATATGATTTGGTCCCTGAGGCATACAGGTTGAAGTTTAGGAACTTTAATAAACAGCCATCCTTGTCGTATGTAAGAATTTGCCAGGTTCAAGAGGAACAGTTTGACGACTGGTTGTTTTTAAAGTCGTCAAGTTGTCACTTTTTTCTTCCTTGAGAGAACTCCATGCTTTTGGAGGAGTTTAAGAACTAAGAATTTATCTGGAAGAATTGAAGGTCACTAATAAGCCTAAGAATTCTGTGGTTCAGAATAATTTCCCTGTTAGTAAGAATGGAAAATTCACGAGTAAACCTGGTACTCGTGTATTTTCCAATGGAGGTAATTCTGGGAACGAGAAATATTAATATGAAGACTTGTTTCTGGTGTAATAAACCCGGTCATTTCCAGCTCAGTGTCACGCCAGAGCAAATTATCTTCAAAGGAATAATCCTGTGGCTTTAATGCCAAGTGCATCTCCTGACGTAAAATTACCGATAATAAATAGTGGTAGTGGTGTAATAGTACGCCGGAGATGGAAATAATAATCCACAGGAATGACTAAAATATGATAAATACATATGGTCTGGTAAAGTAATTTATAATTCCGTCATAACTGATGTTAGGTTTTTGAGAGATACAGGGTCTGCTCAGTCGTTAGTGCTGGAAAGCAGTTTAAAAGGTTTGGTGAAGTATTCAGGGAACTTTATTGTTCGGGGAGGTTTCCTGAACACAATAGTTTCAGCTCTTTAGTAGAGGTAATGTTGTCATTCCCTGGGTATTATGGAAAAACCGAGTTGGCGTGTTGAGAGTCTTTTCCGATAGCTGGTATTGATGGCATATTAGAAATGATATGAATAGTGGATGGCCAGGAATTATTCCCAATATTGTCATCAATAAGTGTCCCCGTGGCGGTTACCACTAGAGCTGCCGCAAGGGCTGCAGACTTATTAAATAATGATGAAGAGTTAAATTTGAGTAGTTTAGAGGTAGACGTAGGTGTAGATAGACCCGGGTCAGTAGTAAGTAGTGTAGTAAGTAGTGATAATGTAATTCCCGATTGGATCGAGCAGCTTTTATTGAAGCCCAGAAGAGGGAGTTTAATTTTTGATTTAGGAGATACTTTTGACTTGACGAAGCCTCCGATTCTGGGTAAAAAGGGGCATATTATATAGGGTGAGTCGTCCCCCTGGTTGCTACTGATCCCCAAATGTCCCGTATTGAGCAAATAGTGGTGCCTTCTCAATTTCGAGACAATATTAAATTTATCTCATGATGATTCATTCTCTGGTCATTTTGGTGTCTGGAAGACGTTCCGTAGTTGGCTAAATGTTTTTGGTGGCCAGGAATGAAATCGTCAGTAAAACAATATGTGAAAGAATGTCCAGTGTGCCAAGTGGTAGGTAAACCTAATCAGACAATTGTAAAGCACCTTTATATCCCATACCAGCTATTGGGGAGCCATTTAATGAGCTGGTAGTTGATATAGTAGGCCCTATGCCTAAAACTAAAACTGTTTTATCTATTTACTGACTGTGATGGATCGGGCATCACGATTTCCAGAAGCCATTCCCATGAAGAAGTCACATCTAAGGCTGTATTTGACCAGTTGGTAATTTTCTTTTCGAGGTATGGGAATCCCTCGTAAGATACAAACTGATGATGGAACTAATTTTACTAGTAAGGAATTTCGAAGTAAGTGTGGCAGATCTGGCCATTCTGCACACTACTAGTGTTTCCTTACCATCCAGAGAGTCAGGGAGTGGTGGAAAGATTCCATCAAACTCTTAAATCAATTTTAAGAAGATTTTGTTATGAGCATGGAGAGGAATGGGATAAGGGTCTTCCTTTTGCTCTCTTTGCTCTTAGAAGTCATCCAAATTCATCCACGGGCGTGGCTCCTTTTGAATTAGTCTTTGGACATAAAATACGGGGCCCCTTTAGAAATTTTATATGAAGTTTTGGAATCTGATGAAATAAGGGAGACTAACGTGGGTGAATTTGTTGATAATCTTAGAGGAAAACTTTCTAGCGCCTGGAAGTTTGCTATAGAAAATTTAGCTAGCTCTCAGGCTGCTATGAAGATTAATTATGACAAGAAAAAACTTCGAGCACGGTCGTTTGAGCCTGGGGAATTAGTTTTTTGGTGTTAGGTACTGATTTCGGATAACTTCCTTGAACCAAGGTAATAAGGGGCCTTGGAAGGTGTTGAGGAAGTTATCCGATCTTAATTATGTCCCGGGACCAAACGAAAGTGTCGAATTTTTCACATTAACAGACTGAAACCTTATGTGTCTAGTAGATCTGATCCTTTGGAACAGGGTATGAATCGGTTTCTTTGGTGTTCAGGGTGACTGCTTCCTGATGGGTCTGAGGAAATAATTAATCAAGTACCTTCAGATGCTTTATCCAAGAATGTGCAATGTTTGGATGGGTTAGATGAGCATCTGAAGCATCTTGATCTAAATCAAAGAAGGGAATGAAGATTTAATTCATTCTTTTTCAGATTTGGTTTAGAGACTCCCGGATTGACTATTTAATTGAACATGATGTGGTAGTAGGAGAAGCTTCACCAATTAAACAAAGCCTTATAGACTAAATCACCACTAAAATGGATATAGTCAATAAGGAAATAGAATATATGCTGAAGCATAATTTAATACAACCTTCTGTTAGTCCTTGGAGCTCTCCCCTATAGTGTTGGTGAAGAAATCAGATGGACAGTATCGGATGTGTGTGGACTATCGTAAAGTTAATACACACTACTAAAATGATTCCTTTCCTCTTCCTAGAATTGACGACTGCATAGACCGCATTGGTTACAGCAAAGTATATTACAAAGTTGGATTTGCTCAAGGGCTACTGGCAAGTTCCTTTGTCGGATCGAGCAAGAGAAATTTCAGCATTTGTCACCCCATTCGGCTTGTATGAATGCAAGGTCATGCCTTTTGGGATGAGGAATGCTGCTTGTACTTTTCAAAGATTAATGAACCGTGTGGTCTGTGGATTAGAAGGTACCGAGATCTACATAGATGATCTTGTTGTCCACAGTATGATTGGAAAACTCATTTACTCAGGTTACGTAATGTTTTTTGAAGCTCTCCGTGCTGCGGGTTTAGTCATTAACCTCGCTAAATGCGAATTTGGTAAGGCTAAAGTTGTGTATCTGGGTCATGAGGTTGGTCTGGGTCATATAGCTCCGAAACAGGCTAATGTCGAGCTATAAACTAATCTAAAGAGCCGTGCAATGTCCGAAAAGTGCGACGGTGCTTTGGGTATGATGGGTTACTATAGGAAAGTTTCGGTTAGGACTTTGTTCTGACATTGCTCGTTCCCTTGAATGAGCTTTTTTGCTAAAAAAATAAGAAATTTATTTGGACCAAGCGAGTTGTACAGAAGGCATTCATTAAAATTAGAAACTATTTTTTATGTACTAAACCTATTTTGATTTCTCCGCAATTTTCAAGCTCCCTTTATAATTGCTGTTTGACGCTAGCGATGTATGGCCATTGGAGGCGTTCTCTTTCAAAAGGGTGAGGACGAGGAGGTGTATCCAATAGGTATCCTACTACAGCAAAAAGTTGTTAACGGCAGAGCGTAAGTATTCAACTATTGAGAAAGAAGGCTCTCGCCCTGATCCGTACCATATCTCATTTTAAACCATACTTAACTAATCTTTCTTTTCCAGTGGAGGTATGGACGGATCATAATCCGTTAGTGTTTATTGAACGGATGAAAGGGTCTAACCAAGGATTTTACGTTGGGCCTTGCAACTGCAAGAGCTCAACTTGGTAATTAAACATATTAAAGGATCTGATAATAAGATCCCGGACACCTTGTCTAGGATGTAAAGTGTTTATTTTTGTTGGTCTCTCCCTGCCTCTTTCGCCCTGCTCGTTTTTCTTTGTGTTCATTTAGAGTGAAAGCAAGTGCTGACTTTATGGTTTTGTTCCGACAGCGTTGTTCGGTTGTTTCGTTTTATTTATATGATATTTTTTTTTTTTTTTTCGCCAGTGTTTTTTTAGTTTTAAGTATTAGTTGTGAAGAAAATAGCTTTATATTAGTCATAGTTTTCGATTAGCTGATAGGTAGGTCTTTGTGCCATTTGTTATGACTTTATTTTTAGCAAGAACTTTTGGAATTTCAGAACTTTATCATTTTCTGTGATTTAGTACATTTTGGTTCTTGGCTTTAGAATTATGCTCGATTAATTTTTTTTTATTTCCAGGCTTTGTATTTAATTAGACTGTTTATATATTGGTGTGTTTGAGGTATATTTAATGCCGACCTTTTTATTTCAGAATGTGTAATGCACAATTGTTGTGTGCTTTATTAGATAATTCTATGCATGTTTACATTAGGTTATCTTTACTTTTAAGATGGATGCTATTTTAAGATTTAATTGATTCTTTAGGTTGTATAAAAAAATTTACTCATTTGATAAAAATTTTTTTTGTAGGGGGAGAAAAGGTATTAGATTAAAGTAAATTCATTATAATTTAATTGTGAGTTTGTTAATACTTTTCCAACCTTTTGATCTTTTTCTAGTTTTAAGTTTATTAATAAGCTAGCGTAGTTTTTCGTATATTTAAGCTTTTCTTAGTTTGATGAACTCTGTAAGGGAGTCATATGACTTCGCAGTTTTGCTTTGTTTACCACCTTCTCCCCCGGTATTAGTGAACCACTGAAGTGCCTTATTAACGATCGTTGTTTTTTTTCTCCTATGAGCTGTGTTGACTCGAGTGGAAGGCTTGATCGTAGGGTGGTGATTCGTGACAGGGTTAGTTCGAGTTCCTCCTCACAGCCTGACGCTTTGCCACTTAATCTTTGGTCACTTCTGCAGTTTTGTACGGAGATTTGGAGATTTGGATCACGGCTTCTTCAATCCTTCGCTGCCTTGTGTGTGGTCGCTGGTGTTTGTCACCCGCGGCATTCATCAGCCACGCCCCTTCCCCCCTCATTCGTCGGAAGGATTCCGAGCGAGTTGGCCCGTATTTACTGGGAACGGTGCAGTTTGTGGCGTGCGAGATCCGTTGACGTCCCGGATTCTCGGAGCTACCACCCTTAGCATTCCAGTGTTATTTTGGATTGCCTGCTGGCATTGCAGCTTGACCCAGTTGACCTGCTCATCGGCGTCAGTGAGTTCTTGGAACTCGTGGAGACAAGTAGGCGGCTTTCTACAGGTATGAGATATTTTTATAACATTAAGACGATCGTGGATCGCTGGGTACCTGTAGATTTGCACGCCCCTGTTTGCAGCACGGTCTTCTGGATCTTGTATGACCTGAGGAGATGATTCTCTAAGCGTCTTGTGATTATTACGTTGCATCAATTTGTAAGATTATTTTTTCGTAATTCATTGTTTATTTACTTAAGTTCAATTTAGCATTTAAGTTAGTTTGTCTGTGTTAGGTAGGAATAATATTAAGTTTCCCATTTATTTTCTCTTGCTTCCTTCTACCTAACTTATTTTATTAGGTTAGATTTTTCTGCCAGTAATTTGGACAGGTACCTGCCTGAAGTGTCTCATTTAAAATTTCCTATTCCTAATCTTAGGGTTTTAATTTAGCTGTAGGTGATCTTTTTAAAGATCTTAAGGTTGGTTTTCCCTTGATGTATACATTCATTTATTTTGGTTATTATTGTTACAACCATTACTCTTTTTGTGTGTTTGTAAATAAATATTGTAACTTTTGTTGAGGTGTTTGTTCTATTGTTCCTGAGTTGCTGTGTTTACATTTTTACTGACCGCAAATTCTGAGTAGAGACAAGAACCCTTGAAATTACGGCCGTAAATAAGGTCGTAACAATCTGGCGACCGTGACAGGACTTGCGCTCAGGTGTACACAGTAATTGGGACTTTGGAACGCTCCTCAGTGGGGGTTATAGTATTTATTTTTGGAAATACCTTTCTCTCTTACCACTATGGATAATTTGGAAGACTTTGAGTTTAGTCCTGCAGAGTTCTTAGGGTCTGCCGACTGTATTAGGCATTTACCCATACTAGGTAAGGAGTATCTTGTTAGTTGTGCTAGGTGGTTAGGTATTCCGTTCAAAATGACGGATACAAAGAGGAAAGTTACTAATAATGGTAAAGAACAGTGTTTATGCAAGGTTTGGCTGAGGCTGAAGGGTTAGTTGGGGAAAATATTAGTGATAGAGGTAGTGAATTAGGAAATGATGATACGTTAGTTTGTAGATGATAATGGAATTAGTGGTGGTGCAGGTTTTTCGTTATTTGATGATTCTCCTCAGACTGGAGTCATTTATGAAGGTCTGGCCAATTTGCCTCCAAGAGGAAATATTACCACAAACCCCTTCTTAACTGAAGAGAATTTAGGGCCAGCAGTGCCTACAATGCCTGTAAATTCTGAATCAAAGAAATTCAGGATATGATTTAATTTGTAAAAAAATAGAGTTGTTGGAATTGGAGCATGCAGAGAACGAGAGGGTGAGGAGGCATGATATAGAGATGGCCAACCTTAATTTGGAATGGCTAGGTTACAGGGGGCTCCTAACCAATTTAGCACCCCACGAGGTAGTCAGCCTGATAGGTTTAATATTGGGGCTGCATTAAAATTGTTCCCATTTTTGATGAAAGGAATGTTCCTGAATTCTTCAAGGCCTTTGAGAGGTGTCTGCTCGGTTGTCTTGGCCACCAGAGAGTGTGGACAGTGCTGATTCATGTGTAAATTGGTTGCAAGGCGATCCGGGTATATAATGCCTTGGAGGAAGGGAATAGCCAGGGATTATCACAAGGTAAAGGCACTAATTTTAAAAGCATATGATTTGGTCCCTGAGGCATACAGGTTGAAGTTTAGGAACTTTAATAAACAGCCATCCTTGTCGTATGTAGAAATTTGCCAGGTTCAAGGAGGAACAGTTTGACGACTGGTTGTAAAGTCGTCAAGTTGTCACTTTTTCTTCCTTGAGAGAACTCATGCTTTGAGAGTTTTAAGAAATCTTGCTCAAAGAACTAAGAATTCATCTGGAAGAATTGAAGGTCACTAATTTAGGTAAGGCAGCTCAAGTGGCTGACGAATTTGTCTTGACCCATAGAACAGGTTCAGGCAATTTCGCCAGCAGGATATGAATAGTAATAATGTAGTAAAGTCAGTGAATTTTCATAAGGAATACGAGTGAGAATAATAAGCCTAAGAATTCGTGGTTCAGAATAATTTCCCTGTTAGTAAGAATGGAAAAATTCACGAGTAAACCTGGTACTCGTGTATTTTCCAACGGAGGTAATTCTGGAACGAGAAATATTAATATGAAGACTTGTTTCTGGTGTAATAAAACCCGGTCATTTCCAAGCTCAGTGTCACGCCCAGAGCAAATTATCTTCAAGGAATAATCCTGTGGCTTTAATGCCAAGTGCATCTCCTGACGTAAATTACCGATAATAAATAGTGGTAGTGGGTGGTATAGTACGCCCGGAGATGGAAATAATAATCCACAGGAATGACTAAAATATGATAAATAACCTATGGCCTGGTAAAGTAATTTATAATTCCGTCATAACTGATGTTAGGTTTTTGAGAGATACAGGGTCTGCTCAGTCGTTAGTGCTGGAAAGCAGTTTAAAAGTTTGGTGAAGTATTCAGGGAACTTTATTGTTCTGGGGAGGGGGTTTCCTGAACACAATAGTTTCAGCTCCTTTAGTAGAGGAATGTTGTCATTCCCTGGGTATTATGGAAAAACCGAGTTTGGCCGTTGTTGAGAGTCTTCCTATAGCTGGTATTGATGGCATATTAGGAAATGAAATGATGTTATAGTGATGGCCAGGAATTATTCCCAATATTGTCAATCAATAAGTGTCCAGTGGCGGTTACCACTAGAGCTGCCGCAAGGGCTGCAGACTTATTAAATAATGATGAAGAGTTAAATTTGAGTAGTTTAGAGGTAGACGTAGGTGTAGATAGACCCGGGTCAGTAGTAAGTAGTGTAGTAAGTAGTGATAATGTAATTCCCGATTGGGATCGAGCAGCTTTTATTGAAAGCCCAGAAAGAGGGAGTTTAATTTTGATTTAGGAGATACTTCTGACTTGACGAAGCCTCGATTCTGGGTAAAAAGGGGCATATTATATAGGGTGAGTCGTCCCCTGGTTGCTACTGATCCCCAAATGTCCCGTATTGAGCAAATAGTGGTGCCTTCTCAATTTCAGAGACAAATATTAAATTTATCTCATGATGATTCATTCTCTGGTCATTTTGGTGTCTGGAAGACGTTCCGTAGGTTGGCTAAATGTTTTTGGTGGCCAGGAATGAAATCGTCAGTAAAACAATATGTGAAAGAATGTCCAGTGTGCCAAGTGGTAGGTAACCTAATCAGACAATTGTAAAAGCGACCTTTATATCCCATACCAGCTATTGGGGAGCCATTTAATGAGCTGGTAGTTGATATAGTAGGCCCTATGCCTAAAACTAAAACTGGTTTTATCTATTTACTGACTGTGATGGATCGGGCATCACGATTTCCAGAAGCCATTCCCATGAAGAAAGTCACATCTAAGGCTGTATTTGACCAGTTGGTAATTTTCTTTTCGAGGTATGGGATCCCTCGTAAGATACAAACTGATTGTGGAACTAATTTTACTAGTAAGGAATTTCGAAGTAAGTGTGCAGATCTGGCCATTCTGCACACTACTAGTGTTCCTTACCATCCAGAGAGTCAGGGAGTGGGTGGAAAGATTCCATCAAACTCTTAATCAATTTTAAGAAGATTTGTTATGAGGCATGGAGAGGAATGGGATAAGGGTCTTCCTTTTGCTCTCTTTGCTCTTAGAAGTCATCCAAATTCATCCACGGGCGTGGCTCCTTTTGAATTAGTCTTTGGACATAAAATACGGGGCCCTTTAGAAATTTTATATGAAGTTTTGGAATCTGATGAAATAAGGGAGACTAACGTGGGTGAATTTGTTGATAATCTTAGAGGAAAACTTTCTAGCGCCTGGAAGTTTGCTAGAGAAATTTAGCTAGCTCTCAGGCTGCTATGAAGATTAATTATGACAAGAAAACTCGAGCACGGTCGTTTGAGCCTGGGGAATTAGTTTTGGTGTTAGGTACTGATTCGGATAACTTCCTTGAACCAAGGTATAAGGGGCCTTGGAAGGTGTTGAGGAAGTTATCCGATCTTAATTATGAAATAGAAGCTCCCGGGACCAAACGAAAGTGTCGAATTTTTCACATTTACAGACTGAAACCTTATGTGTCTAGTATCTGATCCTTTGGAAACAGGGTATGAATCGGTTTCTTTGGTGGCAGAGGTGCTTCCTGATGGGTCTGAGGAAATAATTAATCAGTACCTTCAGATGCTTTATCCAAGAATGTGCAATGTTTGGATGGGTTAGAGATGAGCATCTGAAGCATCTTGATCTAAATCAAAGAATGGGAAATGGAAGATTTAATTCATTCTTTTTCAGAATTTGGTTAGAGACTCTCCCGGATTGACTAGTTTTTAATTGAACATGATGTGGTAGTAGGAGAAGCTTCACCAATTAAACAAAGCCCTTATAGACTAAATCCCACTAAAATGGTATAGTCAATAAGGAAATAATAGAATATTGCTGAAGCATAATTTAATACACCTTCTGTTTAGTCCTTGGAGCTCCCCTGATAGTGTTGGTGAAGAAATCAGATGGACATATCGGATGTGTGTGGACTATCGTAAAGTTAATACACATACTAAAAATGATTCCTTTCCTCTTCCTAGAATTGACGACTGCATAGACCGCATTGTTTCAGCAAAGTATATTACAAAGTTGGATTTGCTCAAGGGCTACTGGCAAGTTCCTTTGTCGGATCGAGGCAAGAGAAATTTCAGCATTTGTCACCCCATTCGGCTTGTATGAATGCAAGGTCATGCCTTTTTGGGATGAGGAATGCTGCTTGTACTTTTCAAGATTAAATGAACCGTGTGGTCTGTGGATTAGAAGGTACCGAGATCTACATAGATGATCTTGTTGTTCACAGTAATGATTGGAAAACTCATTTACTCAGGTTGGGTAAAGTTTTTGAAGCTCTCCGTGCTGCGGGCTTAGTCATTAACCTCGCTAAATGCGAATTTGGTAAGGCCACAGTTGTGTATCTGGGTCATGAGTTGGTCTGGGTCATGATAGCCCCGAACAGGCTAATGTCGAGGCTATAACTAATCTAAAGAGACCGTGCAATGTCCGAGAAGTTCGAAGGGTGCTAGTATGACGGATACTATAGGAGTTCGTTAGGAACTTTTCTGACATTGCTCGTCCCTTGAATGAACTTTTGCTAAAAATAGGAAATTTATTTGGACTAGCGAGTGTGAAGAAGCATTCATTAAAATTAAGACTATTCTTATGTCTAAACCTATTTTGATTTCTCCGAATTTTCAAGCTCCCCTTATAATTGCTGTTGATGCTAGCGATGTAGCATTAGAGGCGTTCTCTTTCAAAGGTGTGAGGACGAGGAGGTGTACCCAATATCCTACTACAGCAAAAAAGTTGTTAACGGCAGAGCGTAAGTATTCAACTATTGAGAAAGAGGCTCTCGCCCTGATCCGTACCATATCTCATTTTAAACCGTACTTAACTAATCTTTCTTTTCCAGTGGAGGTATGGACGGATCATAATCCGTTAGTGTTTATTGAACGGATGAAGGGGTCTAACCAAAGGATTTTACGTTGGGCCTTGCAACTGCAAGAGCTCAACTTGGTAATTAAACATATTAAAGGATCTGATAATAAGATCCCGGACACCTTGTCTAGGATGTAAAGTGTTTATTTTTGTTTGGTCTTTCCCTGCCTCTTTCGCCCTGCTCGTTTCTCTTTGTGTTCATTTAGAGTGAAAGCGAGTGCTAACTTTATGGTTTGTTCCGACGTTGTTCGGTTGTTCCGTTTATTTATATGATAATTCTGTTTTTTTTTTTTTTGCCAGTTGTTGTTTTTAGTTTAAGTATTAGTTTGTAAGAAATATTCAGTTCTATATTAGTAATGTTTCTTATTAGCTGATAGGTAGGTCTTTGTGCCATTTATATCTTTAATTTTTAGCACGAACTTTTGGAATTTCAGAACTTTATCATTTTCTGGGATTTAGTACATTTTGTTCTGGCTTTAGAATTATGTTCGATTAATTTTTATTTTTTTTTTTTTTTTCCAGCTTTGTATTTAATTAGACTGTTTTATATATTGGTATGTTTAATTGAGGTATATTTAATGCCGACCTTTTTATTTCAGAATGTGTAATGCACAATTGTGTGTGCTTTATTAGATAATTCTATGCATGTTTACATTAAGGTTATCTTTACTTTTAAGATTGATGCTATTTAAGACTTAATTGATTCTTTAGGTTGTATAAAAAATTTTACTCTATTTGATTAAAAATTTTTTTGTAGGGGAGAAAGGTATTAGATTAAAGTAAATTAATAATTTGTTAATTATAATTTGTTAATAGTTGTCCAACCTTTTGATCTTATTTTAGGTTAAGTTTTTTTTTTTAACAAGTTAGTATCGTTTATTAGTTCGATGAACTCTGTAAGGGAGTCATATGACTTCGCAGTTTTGCTTTGTTTACCGCCTTCTCCCCCGGTATTAGTGAACCATTGAAGTGCCGTATTAACGATCGTTTGTTTTTTCTCTCCTATGAGCTGTGTTGACTCGAGTGGAAGGCTTGATCGTAAGGGTGGTGATTTGTGACAGGGTTAGTTCGAGTTCCTCCTCACATCCTGACGCTTCGCCTCTTTATTTATGGTCACTTCAACAATTTTGTACGGAGATTTGGATCACGGCATCTTTATTCCTTCGCTGCCTTGTGTGTGGTCGCTGGTCTTTGTCACCCGCGGCATTCATCAGCCACGCCCCTTCCCTCGTTCTTCGGAAGGATTCCGAACGAGTTGGCCCGTGTCTACTGAGAACGGCGTAGTTTGTGGCGTGCGAGAACCGTTGACGTCCCGGATTCTCGGAGGCTACCACCCTCGGTGTTCCCGTGGTATTTTTGGGTTGCCTGCAGGCATTGCAGCTTGACCCGGTTGACCTCGGAATCAGCGTCAGTGAGTTCTTGGAACTCGTGGAGACAAGTAGGGCGGCTTTCTACAGGTATGAGATGTTTTATAGCTATTTAAGACGATCGTGAATCGCTGAGTACCTGTAGATTTGCACGCCCCTGTTTGCAGTACGGTCTTCTGGACCTTGTATGGCCTGAAGAGACGGTCTACTAAGCCTCTTGTGGTTGAATCAGTTTGTAAGATTATTTTCATAATTTATTATTTATCTACTTATTATAATTATTCTTAATATATTCTATTCACTAATTTAAGTTTTGAGTATAATTTAGTCTGTATGTGTTAGGTAGGAGTATTATTAAGTTTCCCTCTTATTTTCTCTTGCTTCCTTCTGCCTAACTTATTTTCTTAGGTTAGTTTTGTCTGGCCAGCTATTTGGAAGGTACCTACCTGAAGACATACTTAAAAATATCCTATTTCTTGGTTTAGGGTTTAGTTTAGTTATAGGTGATCTTTTAAAGATCTTAAGGTTGGTTTTTCCCTTGATATATATATTAATTTTGATTATTAATTTTGCCAACCGCTACCTTTTTCTTGTGTAAATAAATATTGTAACTTTTGTTGAGGTGTTTGCTCTATTGTTCCTAAGTTGCTGTGTTACATTTCTACTGACCGCAAATTCTGAGTAGAGACAAGAACCCTTGAAATTACGGCCGTAAATAAGGTCGTAACAGGCAGCATTCGTCAAAGACGAAAGCTGCTTACGAATTAGTTCAAATTCTTTTTCTAGGAAATCTGGGGAACAAATTTGTAAGAATAGGTTGCTGGCTGCACCTATCTTGATAGGAATGTCGTGATAGCTAAAGTAGTGAATATATGAACGTCAGAACGTTGGTTTTCGGTATATGGTAAATTTGCATTCTGTCGTGTGTCTGATTATTAAAACATCAGGAAAAAGATTTTTTTGTCTGTTTCCCATTCAACTTTAAAATTGTCTAAAACAGGAATTAAAGGACTACCCATACTACACCCGAATTTTTGCTTATATAATGATTCCCCGAATGAAAATACGTTATTAGATACACACAATTCAGCTAACTTTATTATTTTGTCAAGTGCTAATGGGAAATTATCTGAATAGGGGGTTAATTTTTCCCTAAAAAACTGAAGAACGTCCTGTACTGGTACTTTGGTGAATAGGGAATCTACGTCAAAGCTTAAAAGTTTTATGTTGTGAAGTAGTATATGTGGTTCTCTGAATTTGTGACAAAAATCTTCCGTATGTTTAATGTGACTGGGAGAAAAAGTGCCTAAAAAAGGGGGAAAGGAGGTCAGCTAACCATTTAGAAATTTTGTAATTGAAAGCTTCGGC
>NC_061099.1:26935219-26940219 GCF_015104395.2 Macrobrachium nipponense | reverse complement strand
TTATTGCGAAAAAAACCGTGTTACAGGGCCCTGAATCTCATAGTAAGTTCCGTAACGCGCAGCAAAGGCACCCACTTATGGCTGACAGTACCTTCCGATCAAGGGAGTCGGTGTTTTATATATAGTATATAGATATATAATATTATATATATATATATATATATATATATATATATATATATATATTTATACATGACCTAGTAAAAAATCCAATTCATAAAATTAAAGAGCCCGTAAAAACAAACGCCAAATATCGAAAGTATGTATACATATTTCAGAGACTGCTGCCTCCTCCTCATGTAGGTAATGAATAAGAAAAGGTACAAAAAAGGTGGTATTTATACCAAGAGATCCATCTACAGGTAAGCTGTTTCCCTAGGTCACCCTAGTTGATCATTTCTCTTCAGTCTTCTTAAGCGTTGGTTAAAGGTAGATTTTACCTATGACATCCGAATCCTAGGCGCCTTTTCCGATGTTCATTACCTTTATCCAATTTATTCTGTGGCTATGGTTATCTATATGGTTAAAAATAGCTGAGTTCTGTTCTCCATACCTAACTGACCATTTATGTTACATTAATCTCTGAGGAAGTGAATTTGCTGTAAAACCGATATAAAATTGGTCGCAGTCCAGGCTTTGGAATTCGTCTTTGGGATTGGCTTTTGTTGGGCGTTAATCAGGGATTTGGTTAGAATAGTTGGGTAGGTAATGGGAAAAGGGTAAGATTCTTTGGGAGTCTGTGTCACCGTCTTAATCCTGTCCAAGTGTGGATTTTTTTTTTTATTATTGGGTGTGTCTCTGGTCTTGTCTTGATGGGGTTTATGAATTGTTTCTCAGTTATATGGTCAGGGTATCTTAAAGATGAAAGCTGATTATGGATTAATTCAAATTCCTTTTCAGGAAATCTGGAGTAAGTTCATAGGCTCTTAAGAAATAGATTGCTCGCTACACCTATCGTGATAGAAATGTCATGATAACACTAGTAGAGGTATGGAAGGGAGAATGTGTTTTCTTATATGGTAAATTCGTATTCTGTGTGTTTTCTGTATATTGGTAAATTCGATTGTGGTGTCTGTATTATTAAAACATTAAGAAAAGGAATTTTGTTGTCTTGTTTTTTTCCCATTCAACTTAAGATGGGCAAATAATGCACTTAATTTTGAAAATACTTCGTTGAAATTGCCCCACCTATTATCACAAAATGTTAGATTATCATCTACATATTTCATCTAAAGCATGTCTTTTAATTTTATTGCATTTATTACTATAGTTTCAAAGTATCCCAAGAATAGATTGGATAAAACAGGACTTGAAGGGCTACCCATGCTACACCCAAATGTTTGCTTGTAGAATGACTCCCCGAATACGTTATTAGATACACATAATTCAACTAACTTTATTTTGTCAAGGGTCAGTGGGAAATTATCTGAATAGGGGGCTAATTTATTGGTACTTTTGTGAATAAGAAATCTACATCAAGGCTTAAAAGTTTTATGTTGTGATGTTGTATATGTGCTTCTCTGAATTTGTTACAAAAATCTTCGGAATGTTTAATGTGACTGGGAGAGAAAGTGCCTAAGAAAGGGGAAAGGATGCCAGCTAACTGTAAACCAACACAGTCTTAAATCTAAGGCTTATCCTTTGCTCTTATGCCAGACCGTAAAAATAACCTAGACTTTATAGATGCTTTTGATAAATTCATATCGATAAAATTACAGCCAAAGGAAAGATATTGTTTTAAAAGGTATTTTACTAATGTTTTTTAACTGACTCTGATAAGAAATACCCCGCCCTGTCCCCCCGTAGATTTATGATCGCCATCCACTCGCTACAAAAGTTTGATGCTGTAATAAGTAGATCCGACAAAGACTGCAAAATCGTAATCATGGACAAAGACTTTTACCTTGAAAAAATAAATCAACTCCATAGTGACGCAAAAACTTACGAGAAATTGACGAAAAATCCTCTTCAAAACGTCCCCACAAAATGTTTTAGAAAAGTAAGATTACTTGCCCAAGGCAAAAAGAGCATTGAACTATTGGAGAAATTTAAAGTCATCAACAACAAAAACTATCTTACTTTTATGGCCTTCCCAAAACCCCCCAAAATAATCTTCCATTTAGACCCATCATCTCATGTTTGAGAGCTTTCAATTATAAAATTTCCAAATGGTTAGCTGGCCTCCTTTCCCCTTTGTTAGGCACTTTTTCTCCCGGTCACATTAAACATTTCGAAGATTTTTGTACCAAATTCAGAGGAGCACATATACCACTTCACAGCATAAAACTTTTATGCCTTTACTACATGGTAGTATGTCACATTTTTGACTGTCATGGAAAGATCATATAGATTTTTGCCAATGTTTGGCATTTTTTTGGGTGGCATCTTGAATTTTTGGAATAAAATATGGATATTTTGCCCATCTGTGCATTATATTTTGTTTAATTATTAACACAAATGATGATTCAGATATTTGTACCATGAAATAAAGTCATGGCATTCAATATTTTGAGTGACAGGACATATACAGACCTCTAAATCTAAGATGGCGGCTAATTTTACAAGAATTTGTTCATTTGATTTCTTGTTTTTTCTAATTGTTTTTCTTTGTTCACAGAACATGAGACCAAGCAACGCAAGATAAAAGCAACTGCAGAAAATACATAGGAAATATTGAGCACACCAAAGCCAGACAGCTATATTCGTTTCCTGAGGGTGTGTCAAAGAAAAACAAAAATACATATTCTATGTCGCAACTTCTGGTTAATCTGGAGCCGCAAGATCTTCAAACTAACAGTGCAATGTGGCACCAGAAATACTATGCTGAGACCGCAACATAGACATACAGCGAGCCAACACCCGTCACAGCAAAGTCCTTGAGAAGGTGGTACCACACTACTGATCACAACAGAAAGTAACACGTTCGTCCATTCTAAAAATGCGAAAAGAATTGTGTTTTTTCTGTCAAATGAGCGACGGCCGAAAAGACTCACATGGGCTAAACCAAAAACATTGGGGAGCAAATGGCAGCTGTGGTTAAGTGACAACACAACTGGAAAATTGACTATTCGAACTGCTGATTTAGAAAGATGCTTTTTTCAAGAGACTTAGTGACTGAAAAAATGTACATCTGCGCAGCATAAACTTTCGGTCATCTTCAATATTTTGGAATTTCAACATCAAATTCCAGTGTTGTTCCCTGCTTTTCTGTGAGTTTTTAGCTTCTGCCATTCAATGTTTCATATATGACTTTTGATACATTAAGTCTCTCGACGAAGGCAACTTTCTCATTCATTCGCAATTCCGAAATAGTTTTTATTTTCCAGGTTGTGTTGTCACTTTCTTTTACCACAGCTGCTATTTGCTCCTCAATGTTTTTTGGTTTTGCACATGTGAGTCTTTTCAGCCGTCACTCTTTGACAGAAAAACACAATTCTTTTCGCACTTTCAGAATGGATGAGCGTGTTACTTTCTGTTGTGATCCTGTGTGTGACATAGATGGAACACTTGGTGTACCACTGCTCGGTGGCTGACCTTAACATCTGATCATTGGTGTGGTATCACCCTTTTCGAGGACTTTGCTGTGGCAGGTCTTGGCTCGCTGTATGTCTGTTTTTTGTTGTGGTCTCAACATAGCATTCTGGTGCTACACTACATTGTTAGTTTGAGGATCTTGCGGCTCCAGATTAACCAGAAGTTGCGACATAGATATGTATTTTTGTTTACCATAATCTGACCTTTCTCTGACACTCCAGGAAACGAATATAGCTATTTCCTTTGTATTTTCTTGACATCAGAGTCACTATCTGCAGTTGTGTTCTATCTTGCGTTGCTTGGTTTCCATGTTCTGTGAAAAAAGAAAAAAAACATTTATAAAAAAACAAAAAAGGCCAATTAACAAATTCTTGTAAAATTAGCCACCATCTTGGATTTAGAGGTCTGTTTATATCCTGTCATTCAAAATATTGAATACCATCACTTTATTTCATCGTATAAACATCTTAGTCATAATTTTTTTTTATAAAGGGCTTAAAATTTACTCAGATGGACAAAATATCCATAGTTTATGCCGAAAATTCAAGATGGCAGCCATTATTCGTAGATGGCATCCAAAAAAATGCCAAACACGATTTTTGTAGATAATGGGTCATAATCATTAAAAAAAAAAAAAACATTTGCAAAAATGCATGTGAAATTTCCACGAAATTACATAACACCATGCAGTGCTTGATGTAGATTCCCTATTCACAAAAGTACCAATACAGGAAGTTCTACAGTTTTTGAGGGAAAAATTAGCCCCCTATTCAGATAATTTCCTACTGGCACTTAACAAAATAAAAACGTTAGTTGAATTATGTGTATCTTATATCGTATTTTCATTCTATAAGCAAACATTTGGGCGTAGCATGTGTAGCCCTTCAAGTCCAGTTTTAGCCAGTCTATACATGGAATACTTTGAAACTATAGAAATAGATGAAATAAAACCAAGAGACATGCTATGGATAAGATATGTAGATGGTATTCCAACATTTTGGGATAAAATTTGAATGGGAAACACAACACAATTTCTTTTTTTTATATTTTAATAATTAGAGACATGGCAAAACACAAATTTATCATATACAGAAAGCCACATTCTCACTTTCATGCATTTCATTACTTCAGTTATCATGCCGTTTCTATTAAAATAGATTATCCAGCAAATCTATTCTTAAGAACCTTACGAATTTGTTCCCCAGATTTCCTGGAAAAGGAATCTGAAGTTATTCGTATGCAGCTTTCATCTTTAAAGTACCCTGACCATATAATTGAGAAAGCAATTCATAAAGCAAAAAATTTTCCACCGACCCCATCAAAACACGACCAGAGAGACATCCAACAATAAAATGAAAATCCCACACCTGGACAAGATTAAGACGGTAACACAGACACTTGGAAAAGCTAACCCTTTTTACTTTACCTACCCAACTACCCTAGCCCAATCCCTGATTAACTTACAA
>NC_061099.1:26927719-26932719 GCF_015104395.2 Macrobrachium nipponense | reverse complement strand
TTATAGGTAGTTGGAATTTTACGCTGTCTCTTTGAATAAAATTTACACATATACTATATGTACTTTTTATTAGCTGAAACCACTGGAAAGTTTGAAACAAATAAGTGCTACGAACTTTTGTGTATTTTTTTCACACGAATATTTACATACCTGAGCAAGCCGGCCAATTTTGCTGGATTACTTCGAGATGATTATTTTCCAGGTGCATAATAAATCCCTAGGGTACTACAATTAAAGAATTATACTAGATGTGTATAATAAAAAAAGTCACAGATACACGAGACTTTAATTACTTACATTATATTTATTTTTTTATCGAAAAAGTGAGAACTGTGAAAAAATTTAAAGTTTTCATAAGAATCATTGGATTTTTTTCTAGTAAAAGGAAAAATATCTAATACAATCAAATAATCTTGTCAGTGTCACTGACCGACTGAGTAACCGCTTCATGCAATCATATGTACGTATATATACCATAGAGGGTCAATCACCGGAGTGGCGATCTCCCTGCCGACCGTGTGATCTCGGGCGGCCATATTGAAAGGTCTCGATCCAGCTAATAGTACTATACTTTATTACTTATTATTTATTTATTATTGTTCTTTTTTTTATATTTTTACTATTATTATTACCATTATTATTGTTATTACCTTACAAAAGGAGGTTGGCCTAAGCACTCCTGCCATACTGGTCTATGTAGCATAAATGGTTCCTGGAAATTACAGGACTTACACTAACTAAACAGTAATGTACAATCACTAACCACTAACATTCACAATACACTTACACTCACTAAACACTCACACTTAATATAATCACACTTATTAAACACACGCTTACTATACACCTACTAAGCACACTCACTGAACACTCACACTTAACATGCACTCACACTCAATAACACTAAACACTCGCTAAATACACATTGTACCCCAAACACTCAATAAACATTTACTAAACACTCACTTAATCCTAAACATTTATCAAACACTAAACAATCGCTAAACATTCACTAAACTGTATTGAACATTCACTAAGACTAACTAATACACTATAGACACGACTAAACATTCACTAAGCACTCAAATATCTAAACACTCACTAAATCTGACACTTATTAAACACTAAATACTTACCAAATCCTAAATGCTCATTAAATCCCTAAACACTCATTAAACACTAAACAGTGAATGAACATCCACTCATCACTCATTAAATACTCGCTAAATACTTATATAGATAAGTCACTAAACACTAACATTCACAAGACATTCACCAAACACTCACTAAACATTCACAGAATACTTACTAAACATTCACTAAACCTTAAACACTCGCTAAAAATTCACTGAATACTTACACACTGAACATTCACTGAATATTTACACACTGTACATTCACTAAACATTAACATTCACTGAACCCTAAAACACACACACACTAAACATTCACTAAAACACATTCACATAGCAATAAATGAATGCTTACACTACACATTCACTAAACACCTAAACATTAACAACACATTCACTAAACCCTAAGCTTTCACTAAACACTTACACACTAAGCATTCATCAAACCCTAAACATTCAGTAAACATTCACTGAATACTTACACTCTAAACATTCACTAAACACTAACATTCATTTATTAAACACTCACTAAACATTCACTGACTACTTGCACATTAAACATTCATTAACATTCACAAAACATTAACAAACCCTAAACACTTGTTACTAAAAAAAAACTAAACATTCACTGAATACTACATACTACACATTCACTAAACCCAAACATTCGCTATCACTTTTTCTAAACATCAACAATAAAAAAATTCACAATCGCACTAATCCTTGTTCAATTTGCGGGTTACCAGAACCTTTTAAAGATGACCGCAAGGCTTTGCAGCGCCGCCCTGGGGGAAGACCGCTGAACTACGTAGTACTGAATAGAGATCGTAACTCCCAGATATATACCCTCTATGATATATACTAAGAAAAAAATCACAGAAGCAAGCACGTGATTTTGTTGATTACCTGAAACAAACGTGGGAAGTTCAAAATGAAAAACAACGACAGAGTTTCGAGAATTTTCGTGCATCTTAAAACACATCTTCGAAGATATGTTAAAAATACACGAAAGTTCTTGGCTATCTCCGCGTTTCATTTTGAACTTTCCCAGTGGCTTCTGGTAATCAACAAAAATCACGTGCTTGCCTCTGTGATTTCTTAGTATATATATGTACGTATAATTGCATGAAGCTGGTTACAATGGTCGATCAGTAACACTAACAAGGTTTTTTTGATTGTATTAAAATTTTTTTTTTTTTTTTTTCTAGAAATCTGAACGATTCCTATGAAAACTTTCAACAATTTTTTCATAATTCTCACTCCTCGAAAAAATAAAGATAATGTAAGAAAATCACATCTCATGTTAACTATTTGTGACTTTTTTTTTTTTTTTTTTTATATAATACGTCAAGCATGATTCTTTGATTGAATTACCTCTTAGCATTTATTATGCACCAGATACTAATCGCAACGTAATCTACCAAAATTAGCCTGTTTCAGGTATGCTGAATGACTCTTAATTGCTGCATAAAGTTTTCTAGGGTATTTGTAGTCAAACATTATTTATAATTAATGTGACAAAAAAATGGTATTAAGTGCCTTTGGGCAGTTTTCTTTATATTAATTACAATGATAAAGATAACAATAAACAAAAATATATAAAACTTTCCCTCTGCGGTAGGTGTACTTTTCCAAATAGAATTTTATTTACGCTTTTTTTAGTCATTAAATGCCTCTGTTTCATATTATTCCTGAAAACAATTGGTAATATCGTCTTTGACAGTGTATCTATAAAGCGCAATAAACAAACTGAGAAAAATATATGAAAAGTGAACATCTAATGAAGACGTCATAAATTTATGTCTAGGAATCAACTTAGCACTTCCTCATGGGTGTAATTATGTAGTAAAAAATTTTTATTAAATGTCATTTACTGCTTTTCCCTTCTATCCATTCTATGGCAACTGAATATGAAGTCAATCTCGCGAAATTATTGATATAATAATTCACCGTTGGAAAATCTCACGATTCCTATGAAAACGTTTTAAAATGATGTGACAATTTCGTGCTCCTCGTAAAATCAATAAATAAAATAATAATAATAAAAAAAGATACTAGATAATGCAAGTAATTGGCCACTTATGTATTTGTATATTACTCCTAGCACTTACTGTATACCTAGAAAATAATTATCTCAAAGTCCGCCATCAAGTTAGCCTGTTAAGTATGTAAACACATTCGTTGAATGACTCCTATTGCTATATAAAGGTTTTTTTTTTTTATGTTTACTGTAGTCAACAATTATTTATGGGTAATGTGACAAAAGATGGTATTAGGCGACATGTGGGGTGTATTCTTTATATTGTTATTATAGTAGTAAAAGTGATAAAAAAAGTACAAAGCATTTTTCAGTGATGAAAGTATAATTTTACCAAATAGCATGTCTTATTATTATTTTTTTTATTTACCCAATGAAATACCTTTGTTTCTTAATATTACTGAAAAAAAAAACAATATGGAATACTGCCTTTGCAGTGTATTTATGGCACGCAATGAAGAAACTTTGAAAGAAAATAATCGGAAAAGCGAATATAAATGAAGGCTTCAAAAGTTTATTTCTAAAAAATCATTTTAACACTTTCTTATTAAGCGTAATAATTGTTACAAAACATTATTTATGGCAATACCTTTTAATAGCATAGTTCCCTCATTATTCAGGTAATATTTAGTATTTAATGATACAGCCTGTAACATTCTCGTTAATGCGTATCCATTTTTTATAAGAGAGTCGAGGTGAGTTTTTTTTTTTTTTTTTTTTTTTTTTTTACTAGGAAAGTTAGTTCATAGAGAATTGACATCATAAGTCTGAAGCAAATATTCATCTGAGGGTAAGTGCATGAGCACATAATAAGGAAAGAGGGGAATGTCCGAACTTGGTTCGTGCCTGTCCTGGTGCTGATGCACTGTGTGCGGAAACTATGCGTAATATCGCCCTACATTCTAATTTTAAGCAACTGGAATCGTCTGACTTGAGAGTGCTTTGCTTGTGTGCCCTCAATACTTTAAATTTATAAAGAGTAGCAACTACATTGCATAGTCTTCATTCACATTTTGGAAAAGGAAGTTAGTTACTTTAAAGCAAACCATAGAACTATATAGTAAAATTATTTCGCAGCTTGTATTAAAAGACAAAAATTTCGCTTTTAACAAATTAGTTTATTTCATGTAGTAAACTAGGAATATAACTAAAAAAACCTCCAATTTCTCGCCGCAGCCCCAGCCTAACGCAAAAACCCCTTCTCCCCTTCTATATAGTCTTTTCTATATATATATTTCAAATTGGTAGTCGTTATCACTTTTTTTTATTACATTCACAAAACTCTTATCACTCTTGTTTCCGATTAATACTTCAATATCTTCTTTTTAGGGTACAAATTATGAACAATTTAAATTCCCCCCCAGACTTCTTTGCAATATTACCATTTGTGATCGTAATCTTTATTCTGTTTTATAGCTAAGCGTGAAACATTCATTTAATCCGACATAATAGATCTAATATATTTTTTTTTTAGATGCAGTGTATTATTTCGCTGTCAGATAATATAATCCAATCGTGTATTATGAAAACGGACACTTGTCTTATTTGACCTAATGTAGTCTCACTTCAGTTCCGATATAAAAAAATGCCACACATGCCCCTCGACAGACCAGAAAGTGTTGATCGCTCGGTCGCGTTTAGTTTGGATGTGGTATTACGGTTTATTCCATCCGGCAGATCTCCCACATCACTGGTTATTGTATGACCCACGATCTACAGGTGGATAAGAAGAGGGGATGGGAGAAGAAGGGCATGTCTATTCCAAGAGGAAAACTGGCAGAAGTGCCAAAAAGGCGCCACCAAAGACAAACTGTCAGACAAATCAGGCA
>NC_061099.1:26912657-26927219 GCF_015104395.2 Macrobrachium nipponense | reverse complement strand
GTACGTGTGTGTGTACGTGCGCTCGCGTGTGTGGTCACATAATTTCCCATTGGCATAAGAATCATAAATAGTATAGTTAATATTATCACTGGGTCAATGTTCCCAATTTTTCGCTGCTAATAATGACAGGGTTTTACACTTCATAAATACAAAGGTAAAATAACTCTTTACCTTATTACCTCAGTCTGCTGCTTTTCTAAGCAAGGTGCTCAATGAACATTGATGATGGGTATGCTGTATTTATTTGAACATGATGTCTCATGATAATATATATAATATATTTTGTTTCTTCGGCAAATAGCTATTTCCTTAAGACTGGTGGCTCAAGAGAAAAAAAATTATGCTGATAAGTGGATAAATCCCCTTTGCAGATGACTCACATAGCACACACCTATACTCTGTTTTTTTTTCCATCTGTCCATCCACCTGTGGTGTTTTCGTATGGTAACAGTGTCCCGGGCTTTAAATAGTTACGCTATATGTAAGTTTTAGGTAAATAAAACTATATGTGTGTGTACATTTGCAACTGAAAAGTATCTTAATAATTTACTGTATGCGAATTACACCGTTGATATTCGAAATAAGGTTATTATTATTGTTGAATGTAAGCTGAATGTACCTATCTAAAGCCAGGGACGCAGTGTTACCATACGCAAACACCACAGGCGGATGGACAGATGGAAAAAACCAAATATAGACAATATGTTTCTCAACAATTCATTTAAACGCCTTGGATCTGAAGTCCTTCCCCTTCACATGGCTCTCCTGCTTCATATATCCAGTAATTTCTAGGCCACCAATATTTTGATACTCTAATCAACTTATGTCCTTCATTCTTTCAACAACGGTTTTTGGGACTTTGCTCCTTATCAAAGCATTGCAGGTAGCTGAAAGTTGACAAATGTATATTTGACAACCACACACCAATTTTGTCAGCATGATCAATAACCTAAACATAGTTTTAATTTTTATAGAGTAAAAATTATCTAGCCGACGCCATGGCCAATGATTACGAGCCAAGAGTCGAAAAACATTCATTACGTAAGCAAGGTAAACACCGTTTTACGAAATGTTGCCCCGCCCATCCGCCAGACAGAAACTTCATTCACCTTGTTCCATCGGCTCTGAAACCCATAGCAGTCAAGAATGGCTGACAGGAGTTGAAATTTTCACCGTGGTTGCAAAACTGCATTTGTCTTACGACTTGTAACTTTATACAGTCAAGAGAAAGCCCGTGGCCATACTTACTATAGCCTGAATAGGTAAATATTCAGTTTATAGTTTAAATCCAATGTGTATGGTCTGATTTGTATTTAGCGTAACGTGATTATAATACTTGTAATGTCATTCAGGATTTTGAACATTTCCATTAACTATTCACTATGCCACTAAGAGAGAGAGAAAGAGAGATATTGTATGTTATCAGCCTTTATATAACTATTTTTGTTAAAATAAGATTTTTATCCAAAGTAAAGACAAGCTTATATGTGCTAAAATCTCCAGCAGACCAACAGATCATCCGATATTTTTTTTTCTTCTTCTTTTTTAGGCCGTACGACGTGTTGGATATAAAGACTTTATGGATGGCGGAACGATACATAGATGTGGGTGGGGTGCTAGCGTGGCAATACTATTGTAGTAATAGCAGTAATATACATGAATTAAACGTTTTGGCCAACTGCTGGGATCCTTAAGGATCATTTAGCATTTCTTACAACTGCTCAAGAAATGAGGTTTTATACCCAGAAGTTAAATTTTCTAATCCAACAATGCCTATGATAGCCTTCAGTATTATCCTGAATTATAACAAGGCCAAAGTGGGTGGAGCCCCGTGAAGTCATCATTCTGACGTTAATTATTGGTGAAGGTTTAAAGCCAAAATACGGTACCGGCTATTTTTTTTTTTTTTTCAGTAAATAGGTAGATAGCCAATAAATAAAAATTGCTTGACATTGGATATAGCAGTTATCAAATCAAGCCTGTCTACTATGTTTTTGAAAATTACCAACTATTCCCTACATCTTGTCAATCTGATTGTGACCTATAAAGTAGACTGTAATTTCTTAGGACACTTATTTTGGGAGTTAGACTAATAATCGAAATGTTTTTGTATTCATTAACATATTTTGTTGGTTTGTTTATTACGACAATTATCAGTGGAGAAGCTTCAGAGTTCATAAAGGTGTATGTACTGCTTTGCTTGTATTTAAATTTGTATGTCATTGTTGCCAGAGGTCTAACCTTCGTTACGTATAACCAATCATCCATCGAGAAAGAGGGAAGAAATGCTGTCATAAGTTACGTTACGGGTGCGTTCGAAACCTTTTCTCTGAGTAAGTTGGCCCGTCTTCAAAAAAAGTCACTTTTACATTATAAGTACCAAATTTATTCAACCTACGTAATGCAGAATACAGTCAAAATTTATGTGTAGATATAATGTGTATTCTGAATAAGCGTTATATTTATGAAATGCATAGATAAAAAGTTATTGCGAAAAAACCGTGTTACAGGGGCCCTGAATCTCATAGTAAGTTCCGTAACGCTCAGCAAAGGCACCCACTTAGGCTGACAGTACCTTCCGATCAAGGGAGTCGGTGTTTATATATATATATATAGATATATATATATATATAGATATATATATATATATATATATATATATATATATTTATACATGACTAGTAAAAAATTCCATAAAATTAAAGGAGCCCGTAAAAACGCCAAAATATCGAAAGTATGTATACCATATTTCAGAGACTGCTGCCTCCTCCTCATGTAGGTAATGAATAAGAAAAGGTACAAAAAAGGTGGTATTTATACCAAGAGATCCATCTACAGGTAAGCTGTTTCCCTAGGTCACCCTAGTTGATCATTTCTCTTCAGTCTTCTTAAGCGTTGGTTAAAGGTAGATTTTACCTATGACATCCGAATCCTAGGCGCCTTTTCCGATGTTCATTACCTTTATCCAATTTATTCTGTGGCTATGGTTATCTATATGGTTAAAAATAGCTGAGTTCTGTTCTCCATACCTAACTGACCATTTATGTTACATTAATCTCTGAGGAAGTGAATTTGCTGTAAAACCGATATAAAATTGGTCGCAGTCCAGGCTTTGGAATTCGTCTTTGGGATTGGCTTTTGTTGGGCGTTAATCAGGGATTTGGTTAGAATAGTTGGGTAGGTAATGGGAAAAGGGTAAGATTCTTTGGGAGTCTGTGTCACCGTCTTAATCCTGTGGTGTGGATTTTTTTTTATTATTGGGTGTGTCTCTGGTCTTGTCTTGATGGGGTTTATGAATTGTTTCTCAGTTATATGGTCAGGGTATCTTAAAGATGAAAGCTGATTATGGATTAATTCAAATTCCTTTTCAAGGAAATCTGGGGAGTAAGTTCATAAGGCTCTTAAGAATAGATTGCTCGCTACACCTATCGTGATAGAAATGTCATGATAACACTAGAGTAATGAAGGTATGGAAGGGAGAATGTTGGTTTTCTGTATATGGTAAATTCGTATTCTGTGGTGTCTGTAATTATTAAAACATTAAGAAAAGGAATTTTGTTGTCTGTTTCCCATTCAACTTAAGATGGGCAATAATGCACTTAATTTTGAAAATACTTCGTTGAAATTGCCCCACCTATTATCACAAAATGTTAGATTATCATCTACATATTTCATCTAAAGCATGTCTTTTAATTTTATTGCATTTATTACTATAGTTTCAAAGTATCCCAAGAATAGATTGGATAAAACAGGACTTGAAGGGCTACCCATGCTACACCCAAATGTTTGCTTGTAGAATGACTCCCCGAATACGTTATTAGATACACATAATTCAACTAACTTTATTTTGTCAAGGGTCAGTGGGAAATTATCTGAATAGGGGGCTAATTTATTGGTACTTTTGTGAATAAGAAATCTACATCAAGGCTTAAAAGTTTTATGTTGTGATGTTGTATATGTGCTTCTCTGAATTTGTTACAAAAATCTTCGGAATGTTTAATGTGACTGGGAGAGAAAGTGCCTAAGAAAGGGGAAAGGATGCCAGCTAACTGTAAACCAACACAGTCTTAAATCTAAGGCTTATCCTTTGCTCTTATGCCAGACCGTAAAAATAACCTAGACTTTATAGATGCTTTTGATAAATTCATATCGGATAAAAATTACAGCCGGAAGAGATATGTTTAAAAGGTATTTTACTAAATGTTTTAACTGACTCTGATAAGAAATACCCTGTCCCCCGTAGATTTATGATCGCCATCCACTCGCTACAAAAGTTTGATGCTGTAATAAGTAGATCCGACAAAGACTGCAAAATCGTAATCATGGACAAAGACTTTTACCTTGAAAAAATAAATCAACTCCATAGTGACGCAAAAACTTACGAGAAATTGACGAAAAATCCTCTTCAAAACGTCCCCACAAAATGTTTTAGAAAAGTAAGATTACTTGCCCAAGGCAAAAAGAGCATTGAACTATTGGAGAAATTTAAAGTCATCAACACAAAACTATCTTACTTTTATGGCCTTCCCAAAACCCCCCAAAATAATCTTCCATTTAGACCCATCATCTCATGTTTGAGAGCTTTCAATTATAAAATTTCCAAATGGTTAGCTGGCCTCCTTTCCTCTTTGTTAGGCACTTTTTCTCCCGGTCACATTAAACATTTCGAAGATTTTTGTACCAAATTCAGAGGAGCACATATACCACTTCACAGCATAAAACTTTTATGCCTTTACTACATGGTAGTATGTCACATTTTTGGCTGTCATGGAAAGATCATATAGATTTTTGCCAATGTTTGGCATTTTTTTGGGTGCCATCTTGAATTTTTGGAATAAAATATGGATATTTTGCCCATCTGTGCATTATATTTTTTTTAATTATTAACACAAATGATGATTCAGATATTTGTACCATGAAATAAAGTCATGGCATTCAATATTTTGAGTGACAGGACATATACAGACCTCTAAATCTAAGATGGCGGCTAATTTTACAAGAATTTGTTCATTTGATTTCTTGTTTTTTCTAATTGTTTTTCTTTGTTCACAGAACATGGAGACCAAGCAACGCAAGATAAAAAGCAACTGCAGAAAATACATAGGAAATATTGAGCACACCAAAGCCAGACAGCTATATTCGTTTCCTGGAGTGTGTCAAAGAAAACAAAAATACATATCTATGTCGCAACTTCTGGTTAATCTGGAGCCGCAAGATCTTCAAACTAACAGTGCAATGTGGCACCAGAAATACTATGCTGAGACCGCAACATAGACATACAGCGAGCCAACACCCGTCACAGCAAAGTCCTTGAGAAGGTGGTACCACACTACTGATCACAACAGAAAGTAACACGTTCGTCCATTCTAAAAATGCGAAAAGAATTGTGTTTTTTCTGTCAAAGAGCGACGGCCGAAAAGACTCACATGGGCTAAACCAAAAACATTGGGGAGCAAATGGCAGCTGTGGTTAAAGTGACAACACAACTGGAAAATTGACTATTCGGAACTGCTGATTTAGAAAGATGCTTTTTCAAGAGACTTAGTGACTGAAAAAATGTACCTCTGCAGCAATAAACTTTCGGTCATCTTCAATATTTGGAATTTCAACATCAAATTCCAGTGTTGTTCCCTGCTTTCTGTGAGTTTTTAGCTTCTGCCATTCAATGTTCATATATGACTTTTGATACATTAAGTCTCTCGACGAAGCAACTTTCTCATTCAGCAATTCCGAATAGTTTATTTTCCAGGTTGTGTTGTCACTTTCTTTTACCACAGCTGCTATTTGCTCCTCAATGTTTTTGGTTTTGCACATGTGAGTCTTTTCAGCCGTCACTCTTTGACAGAAAAACACAATTCTTTTCGCACTTTCAGAATGGATGAGCGTGTTACTTTCTGTTGTGATCCTGTGTGTGACATAGATGGAACACTTGGTGTACCACTGCTCGGTGGCTGACCTTAACATCTGATCATTGGTGTGGTATCACCCTTTTCGAGGACTTTGCTGTGGCAGGTCTTGGCTCGCTGTATGTCTGTTTTGTTGTGGTCTCAACATAGCATTTCTGGTGCTACACTACATTGTTAGTTTGAGGATCTTGCGGCTCCAGATTAACCAGAAGTTGCGACATAGATATGTATTTTTGTTTACCATAATCTGACCTTTCTCTGACACTCCAGGAAACGAATATAGCTATTTCCTTTGTATTTTCTTGACATCAGAGTCACTATCTGCAGTTGTGTTCTATCTTGCGTTGCTTGGTTTCCATGTTCTGTGAAAAAAGAAAAAAACATTTATAAAAAAACAAAAAAGGCCAATTAACAAATTCTTGTAAAATTAGCCACCATCTTGGATTTAGAGGTCTGTTTATATCCTGTCATTCAAAATATTGAATACCATCACTTTATTTCATCGTATAAACATCTTAGTCATAATTTTTTTTTATAAAGGGCTTAAAATTTACTCAGATGGACAAAATATCCATAGTTTATGCCGAAAATTCAAGATGGCAGCCATTATTCGTAGATGGCATCCAAAAAAATGCCAAACACGATTTTTGTAGATAATGGGTCATAATCATTAAAAAAAAAAAAAACATTTGCACAAATTGCATAGTGAAAATTTCCACGAAATTACATAACACCATGCAGTGCTTGATGTAGATTCCCTATTCACAAAAGTACCAATACAGGAAGTTCTACAGTTTTTGAGGGAAAAATTAGCCCCCTATTCAGATAATTTCCTACTGGCACTTAACAAAATAAAACGTTAGTTGAATTATGTGTATCTTATATCGTATTTCATTCTTTTATAAGCAAACATTTGGGCGTAGCATGTGTAGCCCTTTTTCAAGTCCAGTTTTAGCCAGTCTTATACATGGAATACTTTGAAAAAACTATAAGAAATAGATGAAAATAAAACCAAGAGACATGCTATGGATAAGATATGTAGATGGTATTCCACAACATTTTGGGAAGGAAAATTTGAAAATTTGAATGGGAAACACAACACAATTTCTTTTTTTTATATTTTAATAATTAGAGACATGGCAAAACACAAATTTATCATATACAGAAAGCCAACATTCTCACTTTCATGCATTCATTACTTCAGTTATCATGCCGTTTCTATTAAAATAGGATTATCCAGCAATCTATTCTTAAGAACCTTACGAATTTGTTCCCCAGATTTCCTGGAAAAGGAATCTGAAGTTATTCGTATGCAGCTTTCATCTTTTAAGTACCCTGACCATATAATTGAGAAAGCAATTCATAAAGCAAAAAATTTTCCACCGACCCCATCAAAACACGACCAGAGAGACATCCAACAATAAAATGAAAATCCCACACCTGGACAAGATTAAGACGGTAACACAGACACTTGGAAAAGCTAACCCTTTTTACTTTACCTACCCAACTACCCTAGCCCAATCCCTGATTAACTTACAACAAAAGCTAATCCCCAAAGACACAGGAGTATACAAAATCTCATGCAAGGAATGTGACCAATCTTATATCGGTTTTACAGGAAAATCATCTCCCCAGAGATTAATACAACATAAACGGTCGTTTAGGTATGGGCAACAAAGCTCAGTTATATTTAACCAAAACCACAGAATAAACTGGAATTTGTCACGTATAATTTATAGCAGCAAATGTCGGTTCAAAATCCAAATGGTGGAGTTGGCTTTGATTAAACAAAGAAAGGTAATGAACATCTTAAAGGCGCCTGCGACTCCGATATCACAAATAAAATCTTCCTTCAAGCAATGTTTAAGAAAACTGAAGAGAAATTATGAACTGGGTGGCCCTCTTGGGATAAATACCGCCTTTTCAGTACATTTTCTCATTCATTACATACTTGAAGAGGGAGACAGCAATCTCTGAAATATAGTGCTTACTTTCTATATTTTGGTGTTTTTTTAGGGCTCCTTTTATTAGAATGCTGTTGCCACAGAACATTTTTTACCAGTCATATATTAGATATATATATATATATATATATATATATATATATATATATATATATATATATATATATATAATATATATATGTGTGTGTGTGTGTGTGTGTGTGTGTTTGCGTGTGTGTGTGTGTCTATGTATGTATGTTTGTACACGCACACATATTACATACAAACATATATAATGTATATATATATATGTATATATATATATATATATATATATATATATATATATATATTATATATATATAATATAAGATTTGGGTAAAATCAGAGTAAAATGCAATATGTAGAATTAAATCATTGGGTAGAAAATTAACAAAAAGATACTGAATAAGCAAAAGCAGTTACATCGGAAGCTGGAAATTCCCCTATTTGTGTCGTTTACAGTTGATTCATATAACACGTCATTAGTTCATTTTTCCTTCTATCATTCACGAGTGGGAACTGCTTCACTGAATAGCAACAGCACATATACCATGGAACATTTAATTCATGTTAGTGCAACAGACGTGATCACTTCAGATCCTCTAACTGCCAATTACAGAAGACATAAAACAAATAGAAGAGGTACGAATCCCTCATTTCATCAAACCAAAAGACACGCACTGGAATTTAATCCCTGATAAACGTTCGAATTTCATATTTCTTATTAAAATATCCTTTTACATACAAGCACATACAAATGACAGCTTGAATCGGTTATAGCGTCAGTCAGTCTATTGAATATTTTTACAAGACGCCTCAACGATTTCTATGAAAACTTTCGATTTGATGACAATTTGCGCTCCTCTATTAATAAAGTAGGTAATCTACGTAACTTGCATCTCTCTTGTATTTGTATAGCTTTCTCTCAAAAGTCATGGACGAAACTAGCTCGTAATGTGTACAATTTATTAATTATATCATCTCTGTATTTATTATGCGTCCAGAAAATAATTGTCTCGAACTATTCCGGTAAATAAGTTTTTCAGTTATGTAAACCTTTGTTGAACGACTTATAAGTTTTATATAAAGTTTTTTTATGTTTACTGTAATCAATACTATTTATAAGCAGTGTGACAAAAGCTGGTATTAAGCTCCATGCTCCATTTGGGTTGCCTTCTTTATACTAATTACAGAAATGAAAATAATAAAATAAATGTAGATTACGTTCCAAGTGCGGAACACGTATTTTTCCAAAAAAACATTTTATATTAGTTTTTTTTTATCTATTTTATGTAGCCAGTGAAATGCCTTTGTTTGATATTGTCACTGGAAACAACTGGTGATATCGTCTTTACAGTGCATTTATAAAACGCAATGAACACAATTTGAAAGAAACATGAAAAGTGAAGATTCCATGAAGACATCATAAGAAACCAATTGATCACGTTCTCATTAGTTGCATTATATATTAAAATATATGAAACGTCATTTGCTTGTTTTCCCTTCTATCATTTCTATCAATTCTGGTGAAAGTAATTCAGCAATCGGATCTGCTTCTCTGAGACATTTAAAACGGTTCGCGTAGACGTTTAATCATTTCAAACCTTTTAACTCTCGATAACAATATATATATATATATTCTATATAATATTATATATATATAGATATATATATATATATATATGTGTGTATGTATAGAATTATATCTATTTTTTATATATATAATATATATATATACATTATATATATATATATATATATATATATATATATTATATATATATTATATATATATATATATATATATATATATATCTATATTATATAGATAATATAATACAATACCTATATATATATATATATATATATCATATATATCTATATATGGTTATGAAGCTCAATCAAGCAAACCAAATGGCACTTATTGGAGCCTAATCTCATTATAGGTAGTTGGAATTTTACGCTGTCTCTTTGAATAAAATTTACACATATACTATATGTACTTTTTATTAGCTGAAACCACTGGAAAGTTTGAAACAAATAAGTGCTACGAACTTTTGTGTATTTTTCACACGAATATTTACATACCTGAGCAAGCCGGCCAATTTGCTGGATTACTTCGAGATGATTATTTTCCAGGTGCATAATAAATCCCTAGGGTACTACAATTAAAGAATTATACTAGATGTGTTATATAAAAAAAAGTCACAGATACACGAGACTTTAATTACTTACATTATATTTATTTTTTTATCGAAAAGTGAGAACTGTGAAAAAATTTAAAGTTTTCATAAGAATCATTGATTTTTCTAGTAAAAGGAAAATATCTAATACAATCAAATAATCTTGTCAGTGTCACTGACCGACTGAGTAACCGCTTCATGCAATCATATGTACGTATATATACCATAGAGGGTCAATCACCGGAGTGGCGATCTCCCTGCCGACCGTGTGATCTCGGGCGGCCATATTGAAAGGTCTCGATCCAGCTAATAGTACTATACTTTATTACTATTATTATTTATATTATTGTTCTTTTTATATTTTTACTATTATTATTACCATTATTATTGTTATTACCTTACAAAAGGAGGTTGGCCTAAGCACTCCTGCCATACTGGTCTATGTAGCATAAATGGTTCCTGGAAATTACAGGACTTACACTAACTAAACAGTAATGTACAATCACTAACCACTAACATTCACAATACACTTACACTCACTAAACACTCACACTTAATATAATCACACTTATTAAACACACGCTTACTATACACCTACTAAGCACACTCACTGAACACTCACACTTAACATGCACTCACACTCAATAACACTAAACACTCGCTAAATACACATTGTACCCCAAACACTCAATAAACATTTACTAAACACTCACTTAATCCTAAACATTTATCAAACACTAAACAATCGCTAAACATTCACTAAACTGTATTGAACATTCACTAAGTACTAACTATACACTAGACACGCACTAAACATTCACTAAGCACTCAATATACACTAAACACTCACTAAACTCTGAACACTTATTAAACACTAAATACTTACCAAATCCTAAATGCTCATTAAATCCCTAAACACTCATTAAACACTAAACAGTGAATGAACATCCACTCATCACTCATTAAATACTCGCTAAATACTTATATAGATAAGTCACTAAACACTAACATTCACAAGACATTCACCAAACACTCACTAAACATTCACAGAATACTTACTAAACATTCACTAAACCTTAAACACTCGCTAAAAATTCACTGAATACTTACACACTGAACATTCACTGAATATTTACACACTGTACATTCACTAAACATTAACATTCACTGAACCCTAAAAATTCACTAACACACACTAAACATTCACTAAACCCTAAACATTCACATAGCAATAAATGAATGCTTACACTACACATTCACTAAACACTAACATTAACAACACATTCACTAAACCCTAAGCTTTCACTAAACACTTACACACTAAGCATTCATCAAACCCTAAACATTCAGTAAACATTCACTGAATACTTACACTCTAAACATTCACTAAACACTAACATTCATTTATTAAACACTCACTAAACATTCACTGACTACTTGCACATTAAACATTCATTAACATTCACAAAACATTAACAAAACCCTAAACACTTGTTACCTAAACATTCACTGAATACTTACATACTACACATTCACTAAACCCAAACATTCGCTAATCACTTTCTTATAAACATCAACAATAAAAAAATTCACAATCGCACTAATCCCTTGTTCAATTTGCGGGTTACCAGACCTTTAAAGATGACCGCAAGGCTTTGCAGCGCCGCCCTGGGGGAAGACCGCTGAACTACGTAGTACTGAAATAGAGATCGTAACTCCAGATATATACCCTCTATGATATATACTAAGAAATCACAGAAGCAAGCACGTGATTTTGTTGATTACCTGAAACAACGTGGGAAGTTCAAAATGAAACGACAGAGTTCGAGAATTTTCGTGCATCTTAACACATCTTCGAAGATATGTTAAAAATACACGAAAGTTCTTGGCTATCTGCCGTTTCATTTTGAACTTTCCCAGTGGCTTCTGGTAATCAACAAAATCACGTGCTTGCCTCTGTGATTTCTTAGTATATATATGTACGTATAATTGCATGAAGCTGTTACATGGTCGATCAGTAACACTAACAAGGTTTTTTGATTGTATTAAATGTTTTTTTTTTCTAGAAATCTGAACGATTCCTATGAAAACTTTCAATTTTTTCATAATTCTCACTCCTCGAAAAAAATAAAGATAATGTAAGAAAATCACATCTCATGTACTATTTGTGACTTTTTTTTATATAAATACGTCAAGCATGATTCTTTGATTGAATTACTCTTAGCATTTATTATGCAACCAGAAAATACTAATCGCAACGTAATCTACCAAATTAGCCTGTTCAGGTATGCTGAATGACTCTTAATTGCTGCATAAAGTTTTCTAGGGTTATTGTAGTCAACATTATTTATAATTAATGTGACAAAAAAATGGTATTAAGTGCCTTTGGGCAGTTTTCTTTATATTAATTACAATGATAAAGATAACAATAACAAAAATATATAAAACTTTCCCTCTGCGGTAGGTGTACTTTTCCAAATAGAATTTTATTTACGCTTTTTTTAGTCATTAAATGCCTCTGTTTCATATTATTCCTGAAAACAATTGGTAATATCGTCTTTGACAGTGTATCTATAAAGCGCAATAAACAAACTGAGAAAAATATATGAAAAGTGAACATCTAATGAAGACGTCATAAATTTATGTCTAGGAAATCAACTTAGCACTTCCTCAGTGGGCGTAATATGTAGTAAAATTTATTAAATGTCATTTACTGCTTTTCCCTTCTATCCATTCTATGGCAACTGAATATGAAGTCAATCTCGCGAAATTATTGATATAATAATTCACCGTTGGAAAATCTCAACGATTCCTATGAAAACGTTTAATGATGTGACAATTCGTGCTCCTCGGTAAAATAAATAAATAAATAAATAATAATAAAAAAAGATACTAGATAATGCAAGTAATTGGCCACTTATGTATTTGTATATTACTCCTAGCACTTACTGTATACCTAGAAAATAATTATCTCAAAGTCCGCCATCAAGTTAGCCTGTTAAGGTATGTAAACATTCGTTGAATGACTCCTAATTGCTATATAAAGTTTTATGTTTACTGTAGTCAACATTATTTATGGGTAATGTGACAAAAGATGGTATTAGGCGACATGTGGGGTGTATTCTTTATATTAATTATAGTAGTAAAAGTGATAAAAAAGTACAAAGCATTTTCAGTGATGAAAGTATATTTTACCAAATAGCATGTCTTATTATTTTTTTTATTTACCCAATGAAATACCTTTGTTTCTTATTATTACTGAAAACAATATGGAATACTGCCTTTGCAGTGTATTTATGGCACGCAATGAAGAAACTTTGAAAGAAATATCGGAAAAGCGAATATAAATGAAGGCTTCAAAAGTTTATTTCTAAAAAATCATTTTAACACTTTCTTATTAAGCGTAATAATTGTTACAAAACATTATTTATGGCAATACCTTTTAATAGCATAGTTCCCTCATTATTCAGGTAATATTTAGTATTTAATGATACAGCCTGTAACATTCTCGTAATGCGTATCCATTTTATAAGAGAGTCGAGGTGAGTTTTTTTTTTTTTTTTTACTAGGAAAGTTAGTTCATAGAGAATTTGACATCATAAGTCTAAGCCAAATATTCATCTGAGGGTAAGTGCATGAGGCACATAATAAGGAAAGAGGGGAATGTCCAACTTGGTTCGTGCCTGTCCTGGTGCTGATGCACTGTGTGCGGAACTATGCGTAATATCGCCTACATTCTAATTTTAAGCAACTGGAATCGTCTGACTTGAGAGTGCTTTGCTTGTGTGCCCTCAATACTTTAAATTTATAAAGAGTAGCAACTACATTGCATAGTCTTCATTCACATTTTGGAAAAGGAAGTTAGTTACTTTAAAGCAAACCATAGAACTATATAGTAAAATTATTTCGCATACAAATTTACCGAAAGCAGTTTGTATTAAAAGACAAAAATTTCGCTTTTAACAAATTAGTTTATTTCAATGTAGTAAAACTAGGAATATAACTAAAAACCTCCAATTTCTCGCCGCAGCCCCAGGCCTAACGCAAAAACCTTCTTTCCCCTCTCATATAAGTCTTTTCTACTTATATATATTTCAAATTGGTAGTCGTTATCACTTTTTTAATTACATCAAAACTCTTATCACTCTTGTTTCCGATTAATACTTCAATATCTTCTTTTTAGGGTACAAATTATGAACAATTTAAATTCCCCCCCAGACTTCTTTGCAATATTACCATTTGTGATCGTAATCTTTATTCTGTTTATAGCTAAGCGTGAAACATTCATTTAATCCGACATAATAGATCTAATATTTTTTTTTAGATGCAGTGTATTATTCGCTGTCAGATAATATAATCCAATCGTGTATTATGAAAACGGACACTTGTCTTATTGACCTAATGTTAGTCTCACTTCAGTTCCAGATAAAAAAAATGCCACACATGCCCCTCGACAGACCAGAAGTGTTGATCGCTCGGTCGCGTTTA
>NC_061099.1:26905157-26907657 GCF_015104395.2 Macrobrachium nipponense | reverse complement strand
CATAATCTTATTTTGTTTACCAAATGCTTTCCATCCCATACTTATCCTTTTAATTTCGGTCTCATAGCCTTGGGAAACACTTACTGCCTGTCCTAAATACGTATATTCATTAACAATCTCTAGAGGTTCGTTCATTGCTCTTATTTGTTGACTGCATTTTCATTGAGCGTTATCTTAGTTTTACTCATATTCATTTTCAGTCCTACATTTATGCTTTCTCTAATCAAATCTTCTATCCTGTTTTGTAATTCTTCTCCTGATTCACTGAGTAGAACTATGTCATCTGGAAATCTTAATTGTTAAGGTATTCCCCATTAATATTAATTCCTACATTTTCCCAATCTAAATTCTTAAAATCGTCTTTTAGGCACGACGTGTATAATTTAGGAGAGATGGGGTCTCCCTGTTTAACTCCTTTCTCAATCGGAAATTTCTCACTGTCTTTATGTAGTTTTGCGATTGCTGTACTACCCCTATAGATATCTTCAAGTGTTCTAACATAAGTTTCATCTATTTCTTGCTTTTGAAGGGCTTTCATAACTGCTGAAATTTTGACATAATCAAAAGCATTCTCGTAGTCTACAACATAGTGGTTTGTCATACTCTGTTGATTTTTCCTTTAGCTGGTTAATTACATGGATATGGTCTGTTGTTGAATACCCGCTCCTGAAACCTGCCAGCTCTATTGGTTGATTAATATCTAGCTGTCTTTCTATTCGCCCTAATATTATCTTTGTAAATATTTTATATTTTACTGAGAGTAATTGGGCGGTAATTTTTTAGGCCTTTTGTCTCTCCCTTCTTGTGAATTAATATAATGATAAAATTTTTCCAAGCTGCAGGTATAGAGCATTCTTGCAAACATTTTGTGTAAATGTTCAGCGAGTTTTATTATTATGAAATCTCCTCCATCTATTTTTAAATCAATTGTTAGGCCATCTTCTCCTGCTGCTTTGTTTCTTTTCATGCCTTTTAATGCTTTCTTTACTTCTCCTACTCTTACATTGGGTATCGGCCCAGGTGTTTCATTATTTCTATTAACAAAGTTATTTCGTATATCACTATTGTATAGCATTGTATAGAAATCCTCAGCAATTGTTTTCACTCCATCGCTTTTTGTTGATAATATTTCCATTTTCATCCTTTAAAGCAAATTATCTGTTGGGGCCCTGTTCCAAGTCCTCTTATCATCAACTTGATGCTTCTTTCCTTCTTTAGTGTCTCGTCAATTTTTGTCTGATTGTATTTACGAATGTGTTGGGTTTTTAGTTTGTTTATTGTTTTGGCTAGTTCTGCTAGTTCTATTTCATCTCTTCGATTTTACCGTCATTGCCAATCGTTTCTTTAATGCGTTTTTGGTGTTTTCTAATAGTTTTCCTTGATCTTGTTTAGGAACTTTTCCACCTATCTCTTTTGCTGATTCCAATACACATTTTAAGTTACTATTCATTTCTTCTTTATTTGCTTCCATTTCATCAAGTAGCTGAGAGTACCTATTTTGTATTGCTAAACTAAATTTATCAGATTTTTGTCTTATTACAGGAGTGTTTATTTTCTTTCTCAAAATTAGTTGTTTTCTTTCTTTCCTTAGATCTAAACAAAATTTCTGTTCCCTTTTTTTTTAAATAAAAAGTGTTCATGATTTTTAAATTGTTTATTTCAGCAAATTATACGAGCATGTCTCTTCTGTCATTTTCCAACAGATGATTCTCCTCTCTTCTTTTGACTTACTTTAGCATTTATGTTTTTTCAAAGGTATATCCAGATCTTCATAAAAATTTTTTGATAATCAATCCTGCAATTCTATCGCTAATACTATAAAATTCTTTTATGTTACCTGCAAGATTTTCATTAATAAGAAAAACCACTCCTTTTCCTTTGTTCCTTTCATGTCCTCTGAAACAAAATGTATGGCCCTCTTTTAAATCTATAGAAGATTCCCCAGTTCTTCTAATTGCACTCAGTCCTATTATACCCCAATTTATTGCTTTCAGCTCTTCTAGTAACGCAGCCAGATTTTATTCTTTAGACAGAATCCTGACATTGTACGTTGGAAGGTTCAGTTTCCAAAGGTGGCCTGTTCTAGTCCAGAGGTTTTTAGCACGCCCTGCAGTGGGACGTATCTGCCCGCCTCCTAGGGCAGTTGTTCCACTGCCGCTGGGGGCTGGGGCCCGAGACGGGGTTTTGTATTCATGTCTGGGGTTTGGCCATATTTCATCTCCACACTAGCCGCTGCGGATTGGTGGGGGTGGGAGACTGGTCTGATCACTCTCTACAAACCAAAACTAACCCAGTACAGGTGGCCCTGACTAGTGCATCTTTGTTGATCGTGGCGATACATAATATATAAATATATATATATATATATATATATATATATATATATATATATATAATATATATATATATATATATAAACGAGCTACAAATGTCCTTTAACATCTAATTCGCTCTACCTCGGTAGTAATATATTTTCATATATGCCAGCTCAATGTATGTA
>NC_061099.1:26889745-26894745 GCF_015104395.2 Macrobrachium nipponense | reverse complement strand
GGTCATCAATTATTTCGAAGCAAAACTAAGGAATATTCTCAAAGACAGAATAAACAATTCAAAATCTCAGATTTTAGAAGGGGATAAAGTACAATGGAGAATTCAAGACAGGATTGAAAGGGAAAAAGCCTCCAAAGAGCAATAAATAGTAAAAAGGTCATGACAGAAATAGTCGCAGAACGAAATATGATAGACAGGCCATTGAACACTATGTGTTCAGGTATTACCAAAAACTTTACCGGAAAAATATTTGTGATGTACCTATGCAAAACTTCTTTATGCAGTTTGTAGAAAAAAATTGCCTGATTCTGATAATGATATTTTTCATAAGAATATATCTCTCGGAGAGATGCGCGATGTTATTCGTTTCATTGCTAACAATAATTGTCCTGGTATAGACGGTATCCCAATAGAATTGTATAAGGTATTAGGTAAGATATTAAGGATGAACTAAAATTGTTGCTTGAAAGTATTATGGAAATGAAAACTCTCTCCAAGAGTCAGAGTATTGAAATAGTCACTCTCATATTGAAAGGCACCGATTAGAGTGCTTTGGCTAACTGCGAAAAGAATGGAAACAGCTATTCTCAACCTGTAACACTTTAATTAGAGATATTCGGTATTACTGTGGTGAGAAACGAGTTCAAGGTGCTATTTTAAATCTTGATTGTTCGAAAGCATTTGACCGTTTTGATATTAATTTTGTACTTCGGATTCTTGACAAACTAGGTTTTTGTGATGAACTGATTTTCTACATTAAGATATTGAACACGAATATTGGAATTTGTTGCTTTGTTAATGGTAACGTTGATAATCATTTTAGTGTGCAGAGGGGAGTCCGACAAGGATGCCCTTTTTCCATGCTCCTTTATGCTGTTTTTCAGGAAACTCTGTATCTTGCTCTAAAAAAATAGTTGCATTGAACACTTGCCCTTACCAAATGATAACCAACTTAAAATTCTTGGATTTGCCAATGATACAAATATTTTCGTTGCCAATAATAAGGGAATTTTGGAGATTAGCACGTTAGTGTCTAAATTTGAAGCAGCCACGGGTTGTATGATAAATGTGAATAAGACGAAAATATCTGGATTAGGCCTATGGGATGATAGATCTGTTTGGCCTTTATTATGGCTTTAAGGATATACAGGTTCTTTTACAACTTTGGCAATTTTATTTTCTGATAATTACGAAATAGCTGTTAACTCCTCGTGGACCAATACAATATGTAAAATTAAGAATACTTTGGCGAGCTTTCACAACAGAAGACTTACATTACATCAAAAAGCTATTATTGTCAATACCTTGATTTTTTCAAAGACATGGTATCTTTCCCATATTTACCCCTTTGCCTGTCAAATATGCAAAACTAATAAGTAATGCATTTTCTTTTACATTTGGGGGAAAAATGTGAATTTAGCAAAAGGGACACTTTAACAAAGTCAAAGATTGAAGGAGGGATAGGAATGGTAAGTCTTTTATAGAAGACACAATATTCTAGCTGCCTCTTTCTTAAAGTTACACTGTGATGAGAAATACAATTTTACGTCAAATTATTATAACAATTGACATATGAAGGGCTTGTTTAGAAGTTTTTCTGCTGCTGAAAGGGAAATAATATATATAAATACATTCACGAAATATTACCTAATAAAAAAGATTAAGATAAATTTAAATGATTCAAGACTTGGATTACTAGTTTTGTGATGCTGAGGAATCAAATATTTATATAGTATATTTCTGCAAGAAAATTGCAAACATAATAATATGTCTAAAAGGAGTTTTGAAGCTATTTTGCAATTTTGTTCACTGCAATTTCATTACAGTGACGTATTTTGATTTCCTAGTCATCGAAGAAACAAAGGAACACTGCAACTTTAATTTTGTCAAGTTATATTGTAAATATATGGTTGTTCAAAGACAAGAATGTGCCTGAACTTTTGATTGTAAATAGAATAAAAGCTTCGATTATAAAATACCAGAGATATATCAAGGCCAATTTGAAAGCCCAATTGTAAAAGTTTTTCACAAAGAATTTTTGTAACATTAAAAGCAATGTATGCTAGATGAGAATGTATGTAGTTCTGGATTTGTTGTAATGTTTTGTAACTCATTTATTGAATAAAAACTTAACGAAAAAAATTATGTTAGAGACCTACTTTTTTGGGAAATGAGTTCTTTAAAAAATATTCCAAAAGAAACTCGACTTCAGGGTGGAAGGAGAACCAATCAGACGTATGTATGTATGTATGTATGTATGTATGTATGTATGTATGTATGTATGTATGTATGTATGATACCTATATACATACATATATACATGCGTATCTCGAGAGAGTCACCATACATGTTCTTAGCCCAATGTTTTCAGATGAGGTTATTAGCATCATGCCACGATGGTATTTGATTTTTCATGATGGTCATCCACATTAGCACAGATCAGACCTAACGTGGCTTAATTTTCTGATCAAACGACTGCTAGTGTAGCTGAGGTGTTTTGCGAGTTATTTAAAGCATATAACATTGTAACTTTTTCTTTTAAATCATTCTCATATATATTCCTCAGAGTGGCTACAGGGAAGAGTATTATGTGCATCTGGAAATGAAACTCCCTCCTCCTTAATAGACAGAAAAAGATACCTCCATCTGAGATTTCAGTTCTCATATTCACATACTCTTATTACCAGGTAACGTCACTTATATGTGAGAAATCCCTTTACTTTTTCTATTTAATGAGATCAAGTGATAACATTATATTTAATGTATTTTCAATATCATGAGAACACTATAATGGCTTAATGATTCTCATGTATCTCTTTTTCATTCTCGTTTTAGAAGGCAGGGACTTCTAAGCTCCGATTGTTTTCTGGACTTGAATGAGTTCCTTGTATCGGTGTCGCCTACACGTAATTTTTTCCTCCTGTATGATGATGACACGTATGAAGGTAAGATGAAAATAATGAATCCTCATTACCATGTTGGAAGGTTAAATTACTTCTCCCATCAAGAAGATTTAACAGGGAATTAACAAAAGAAGGGAAGGTAAATGGTCAGGCAATGTTAAGATCACGAAAATAAGCTTTTAACACGACCACGCTACAACCCATTATATTTCGCTGTGATAAATCTTATAAAAAATTTTACGAACTGTCAAGTACTTACTCTTGATATATATATATATATATATATATATATATATATATATATATATATATATATATACACACACACATATATATATATATATATTCTATATATAGTATATATATATATATATATATTATCTCTATATGTTATATATATATCATATCTATATATATAATCTATATATTATATAATATATTATTATAATATATGTATTTATATATAATATATATTATATAATATTATTAGCTATATATATATATATATATACATATAATATATCTATATAATCTTATATAATATATATGTATATTCTATTTATATCTATATATAAAGGTATATGCCACAAGGGAAAATAAACAACGGAGTTTCCGTGAGATCGACATTCGAACGTCCTTTACTTAGCAGATGAACTGACTTACATGAGGAAATGACAATACATGAAAGGTCGTATAACTGACAGATAGGGATTATAAAGAGATTAGTACCTAGAATCCGACACACCTTGAAGATGAGTAACCTTTCAAAAAAGCAAAAACATGAGTACAATTAAAAGTTTAAGACAATCTCCTCAGACACAAGGACAAGACAATTAAAGGATTATTATAGGTGACAGCTATTCAGAACTTTGGTAAACAAAAACATATTCACAATACATATTAAACATACATATACAACAAAGATTATCTAAGGTAACTAATTCTTATTTAAGTCTGTAATTATATCTGTGAGGTCATTCTTAAGCATGTTACAAATACAAGGGTCTAAATGAAACAGGCCGCGACTAATATTGAAATTACAATGAGAAGTAAGTTGTATTAAAGCAGATTCTAAAAGATTTCGTGATAAGACATCTTATGACCTTGCAATTACTGAACTACCAATCCATTTTATTCAGTGGTTGTTTTCACTTAAATGAATGAATATTGCATTAGATGTTTGCCCAGTTTTGACAGAATATTTATGCTGGCTTAACCTTACTTCTAAGCCCTTGCTCGACTATCCGAGATAAAATGAGGGACAAGCCATACATGGAATTTTATATATTATGTTGTTGCTTTCTCTGAGGCCATTTTTTATTAACATTCTTTTTAGTGTGTTATTATAGGAAAAAAACAAGGTTGACCTTAAAGGCTTTTAGCACTGATTTAATGGTTACAAATCCGTTAAAATAAGGCAAACTGAGAAGGTTCTTAGAATTTTCTTTCTCCTTGTTACTTACACTATAAAACTTTTTGTGGGCTTTATTATAACAAATATCTAATATATGTGATGGATAACATAAATCTTTCCCTATTTTTCTTAAGTATTCAATTTTTTTTATCCAAATATTGGGGACTGACAATGCCCAATGCTCATAAAAATATAGAAGAAAAAATTGATATTTTTATGTTAAGATGGTGGCCTGAATAGAAATGAACTTTAGTTAAGTTGTTGGACGGTTTCCTATAAATACTAAATTTGCATTGAAATGGTTCTCTATGTATCAAAACATCTATGAAAGGGAGGCAATTGTCTTTTTCTAATTCTAGAGTAAACTTAATCGATGGTACCTGGTTATTTAATTTAGAGAGTAAATCATTTACATCAATACAGACAGGCAGAACAGCTAAAATATCATCAACATATCTATACCACTTTACAGGAATGTAAATGATATTAGGTAAGTAGCGTTTTTCAAAGAATTCCATGTACAAGTTTGAGAGGAGAGGCGATAAAGGGTTGCCCATTGCCATGCCAAATATTTGTATAGGTAAAGGTAATTCATGCTGAGTTAGTTCATTACTAAGATATTCTAAAATAGAGTCTATAGGGACTTTAGTAAAAAGAGGACATACATCAAAACTAACGAATCT
>NC_061099.1:26879745-26884745 GCF_015104395.2 Macrobrachium nipponense | reverse complement strand
TTTCATGTATCCTACCACTCTTATCCCTGTTGTGAGAGGTGGACTTCAATATATCCTAAACAATCTGGGCACCCCCCTATCCACGCTCCAAGTCCTCAGAATACGTTGGCAACCTGATCACGTGATTCCAGTGCTACAAGGAACTTGCTTTCTCATTGATAAGTCGGACCTTGAGAGTCCTAGCGCCCTTATGGCGCCTGTGAATATGTCGAGTAATTAAATTGTAAACATATTCCCTTTAAATTTGATCCTTAGAGTTTCCTTTTCATTTTCCTTTGAAATCTAATTTCGGCCTTATGCCGTAAATTCCGAACATGAACTGGAGCTTATCCAGGCCTCCTTTTGATTATGTTTGATTAGGTTAAATATGTTAGTGGCGACCTTCATGATGAATTTCTCATGCAATCAGAGCAATCTTGATGTCAACAATTAGCAACTGCTTGAGTTGATTTCATCAGAAAAACGAACCTGAAAGCCCAACGCCGTTAAACCCATATGAACGAAGGAAAGAAAGAAGAACCCTACAACAGGTAAGGTTTTGTTATTCAAGTATTAGGTATTTATTGTTAGGGATAAAACCAAATTTTGACTGCCCCCTTTTCAGTTAATGATAGGAAAAGCTCAGGATTGCGTGCAAGCCAAAATTTTAGTTTTTTTCTGTGCTATTCATGAAAGCACGAGGTAGCTAGGAAGTGTTATAATTACCAGGAGTCAGTGTCAGGTTTCTTTTGTAAAAAAGAAATTGCCAAAATCTTGTGTCGAAAGAGATTGCGTTAGTTAGGAATACAGAGTTGGTTTTAATTTTAACACGCAAATACGGTTTTGCATCATTTAATGTTAGCAAAGCGAGTCTGGTTATTCCTCTCTCTCTCTCTCTCTCTCTCTCTCTCTCTCTCTCTCTCTGTCTGCCTTCCACGTGGCAGACTAGTAGGAAGAAGTAGGGAAGAAATAGGCGAAAAATGCGTTAAAGCTACTCCTCAAGGATTCCCTCTAAAGAGGTGGTAGGAAGAACCGCAGTAACTCAAATCTTTTTTCTCTCTCTCTCTTTTAAGAAGTATCGCTTTAAAATAGATAGATAACGTCACAAGAGAATATCTCATCCTGTGTAAGTTTATGAATTGAGGGAAACTTTTACTTTAACCTGAATGAATTACCTAAATAAGCACTAGCGTTTTACATCAGTAATGCCCGGGGTTTTAGGTAGGGGGAGAACAGGTAAAAGCAAACGATTTGTTTTGATTCACAGTCGTTGATCCCTTAATGTGCCCTTCTTCCATGGAGAACCTGTTATGATTGGCTGTTCAGTGAAAAATTATCACTTACGACAATGGAATTTTTTATTATATATACACGGAAAAGGATCAGGTATAAAAGATAAGGAAACATGGGAGAAATTGCATAAGCAGTTGGGAAGAGAGCGTCTTGTGATTCGCATACTGCTTATCATATTCATTTGTGTTCGTAAGGCTGAAGGGCTCAATATTTTTTTGTCAGGAGTCCAATAGGCATTCCCGTATCATTATTCATATTACTTTAATGTGATCCCAAGAGACTTGACTGGTGGACCACTGAACAAATCCATTTACATCAGTGTTGAGGTATATGTTTCCATATAAAGACCACGGAATTTGAATAATTATTTTGGGTCTTTGCAACGCCATATTTTTCTTTACATACATATTTTACTTTCATCACGATACATATTTTATTTTCGGAGACAAGTATTCCCGTTCTTGAGACTGACAATTCTGCATTTTTGCTTATGCATATCTTGTCACAGTGATTGATTGCTTGATTTTGGTTTTGTGTGACAAATATTTTGTTTCGCTCTTGAGACAAATAAATCTTCAGCATTTTTACATGTGTATCTCATTAAAGTCTGCTGACTGGCATCCCATGGAAACCATTCGTGCAGTATTCGTGATAGCACATTCCATTGTTTTGCTGACGATCATTCACGTATTCCGTGAAATTATTTCATTGCAGTTTCATAACAGTGAACTAAGACATTGGCGTGAATTTCCACATTAAGTTGGATTCAAGTCGCAGTCGTCATGACAGCACAAACCAAGTCTTTTGTGACGATCAATTCTCATTTTGGGAGTTGACTCCACATCATAGTAATCTGTGACTCAGCACGCGTTGGCGTCGAGTAATTCCACATTCTTTGCTGTGCCGAGAATTTGAAATCCCTATAATAGAATCTTACGTCCTAGAGGCATTTCATTCCACCTTAGGGGGACCTAATTGGTGTTATTTCGTCCTTTAGGGATACAATTCCCAGGCAATGCTTGGCTAATCCAGAGCTTAGAGCTCGCATGTTTCAAGCCCTTGTGCCCACCATTCCTAGAACTCTCACCAACACTCCTAGTCCCCACAGGGACTGCATTCCCAGGGCTTAAGTACCTGTGCTTACCAATAGAAATTCCCATTCGTGTACTCACATCCCCATTCCTCCAAGATGGCGAACAACCCTGAATTAGCGGAAATTAAAGCTTTTACTGAAGTAGGGAAAGCCGTGAGACTAAGGAACCAAGAATTAACTACATGTGTAACCAAGGAGAGGGAAAAGGGGCGGGTGGAGAAGGAGAAGGAAAAAGCAGTGAAGGAGAAAGAAAGTGAATTCCAAGATAAAAGAGAAGCAGCAGACAAGGGATTCTAAAAGCGGAGAAAAGGCGCTTCAAGAATGGAAAGGGAGAAAAATAGGAGCAGACAGAAAGAAAGAAAGGGTATTCCAAAAGAGAAGGAAAGCAGCAGAAAGGGTTCATCAACTGACTATGGCCAATGCAGGCATACAGCCCTCTACATCCCGGTCATCGCATTCCACTTTTAATAGCGTGGGCATCGTCATCCGATCGTGGAATAAGTCCAAGCCAGAGGCCTGGCTCGACCATGTAGAAAAGGTTACGGATAACTTCTAACCTCCCCCTGCCGAAGTAGCCCTTATCTTGGGAAAACACCTCGAAGGAAAGGGGGCCATCACCATCCAAGCCCTCCCGTTCATGAGCAAAGAGATCTCTTTCAAATAAGGGAGGCAATCGTCAAAGCCTTCGAAATAACCCCCAACAGATGGAGACAAAAATGGAAGAGCATGCCAAAAGAGTCCAGGCAGACGTGGTCGGAATGGGTGGCGAAGAAGACGCCCACCCTCCGGAGGTGGACAAGGACCTCTAACGCTGCCTCTGTGGAAGAGACTCAAACTTTTTCAGTTGGAGGATATCCCGTCATATGGCCCTCCTGAGCTTGCTACTTATTTGGTGGATAAAAATCCAAAAACGATTGTAAAGTGCTGTAAGTGGGCGGATGTCTGGAACATCCACCACCCACTTCAAAGTTCATTAAATAAGAAAATCCGCCCTGTATCCCCTTCTCGCCAACTCTCAGACAATGCACTGCCAAAATAATCAGCAGCCTAAACCCATGTGCAGGTGTTGTAACAGACCTGGGCACTCTTCAGTACAGTGCCACTTTAAAGCAGGTCCTCCACAGAAAACACTGACCCCCTCAGAATGGAAATCACCAAAATGATAAGAATAACGGCCACTGGCAGTGGAACAACCTGCCAAAGCCTGATTTTAGTGGGAGTTTATGTGACTCATACAAGGTGCATGGGAACACCCTTTCCTGGGCTCATTGCCGCAAGAAGGCTGCCACTCTTGCCATTGCCATGGCAATGTCAACTCTAGGACCCCCAGCTCAGGGGCCCATATTTGTCGCACGACCCAGAGGTCACTATCCTGCCCACCAGGTATGAGTATTTGATGACTATGTTACACAGTTATCTATAATTCGAGAGGATAAAGTTCTTCATGGAGCCAGGATTGAGAGGCATAGATTATATCAACAATGTTAGAATGTTCCTGCCTACCGTACGGCTGAGGATCACACGATGTCACCATTTGAAAATATGTACTTTGGTGGTGACTACCTACATTCCCAGCGATTGTGATGTCGTGTTAGGACAGGACATTAAGCCTCCTCCTGTTTTTTATCAATCTTAATGCCCGCCGCCTTTACCTCACTCCAGATTGATCCTGCAATCCTCCAAGACCTACCTCTGCACAGCCAGTGCCGCTTGAAGGTATCAGGCATGCCATGCTCTGCCCCTTATGTTTGATCCTCTTACTCTGCCAAAAAACGGCTTTAGTGCCAGTGCCAAGGCAAGACTCAAGTCTTCCTCACAAAGCTCCGCGTCCAGGCTAGTTCTCCACAGCCGCTGGCATGACTCCCCTACCGACACTGGAAGCAGTGGAAGGGCCAATTCCACCTGGAGTTCCCCAGGAAACACCTGACCGTAGCGGAAGCTCCACCAAAGGGGCGACCTCACAAACCACCCAAGAGTTGGTCACCCCAAATCTTGAGCCCGTAATCACCTCCTCTTCCCCTTTGTTAGCAGTCTGGGTGTAAGGACTCTGCCGGCCCTCAGTTGGCCGATGAACGTCAGGAACAGAGTCGCACAGCGTTAGGCATAGAGGTGAATGCCATTGTTCCAACAGCAACAGCAATTGGAGCCGATGCTATTACAGCATCTTCTATGGACTTGAATCTTTCAAGTCGCCCCATGCTGTTGTCAAACCAACCTCGGAGAGGTCGAAGGAGGAAGGGTAGAGGATGCTGAGGAATTCAGAAACCCAGGAGGAGCCCATAGGCTCTCTCTGCACTAGCACCCTAGCACAGTGCCATATTCTTTTACAGAATTCCGTCTCTTCATCTAGAAGAGAGTGCCAGATTCTGCTACTTTGACTACCTTCTTATTCCTCTTTTGCAATTGTTTCTATTTTGACTTCCCATGTCCTCTCATTTATAATTTCTTTCCTTCTCTATCGTCGCCTCTGAAGCACCTCTTCCTACTGTATGCTCTGCTAGGTAGAGCCCACTCACCAGAGGTTTTGGCATTAAGAATTAGTATGTCATTTAGAACTACTATGATGGCATCCACGAGCTTCTAGTGATTCCCTTTTAAAAGTCCCCAGATTTAGTGATTTATCACAATTAGAACA
>NC_061099.1:26859745-26869745 GCF_015104395.2 Macrobrachium nipponense | reverse complement strand
ATGAATGAACTTGTTTATAAAGAGAAATTTCCTTTCCTTGGTTTTGGCTTGAAATCCTGAACACCCCCCCCCCAATTCTAGAGGACATTTCAACCCTAGAGGGGTTGGAATGAACAAGACAAGCCTTAAACAAGAACAAATGACAAATATAAGTTACTGAGCCTTCCATACTCCCCTGAGTGAACTTATAAATTAAATAAAACTCTGCGGATGATGATAATCATGAATGTTTAGTTGACATGCAGAGAACGTAAAATAGTCTAATTCTTGAAAAGTAAGGAATTAATTGTGACATGGCTAAAGAGATTAATAACTAACAATATGCTATAACACAAGAAAGAGAAAGAGAGTCAAATTTTATTACTCTTAAACATAATGTCACATTGGGAATGACTGTTAAATTGAACGGCAAACAAGGATTATATAAATTAACTTAACCTATAGGGTCAATAGTATACTTAAGTCTATCATGCATAATACTGCCAGCTTATTGTTTAAGGCAACACATGCTATTAGTTGGCCCTGATGGGGCAATATGACACATTCGTTGGGGTGTTAATAGCACTACAATTTCAATAAGTAATTTTGTCTCGTGCCATGAAGACGACGTCTAACAGTATTAATTTTATCATAGGAAACATTAGTGTAAATTAACAGGGATAGAACTAATAAAGGGATTCTCCGTAGAGAGGAAATAAAATTACACAAAATGTAAGTCTCACCAGAGACATTGACAATTTCACAAAATATAGAAACTAGGAGGGAAAATTAAATCAAAGACAAAATCAAACACTGTATAAATAGGCCAATAAAATATATCTAAAGTTATAGCAATTTTTGCTGGTAAAAATTTTTCCTAGTTGCATGGAATGCTGAGTACCTAGAATAGGACACTGTGCCAATTGTGGCACTTTTATGATAGTAGTTCCTAACGGAGTACTAATTTATAAGGCCAGAATAACTGGAAGGTGGGGGTCCGTCATAACGGAATGTACAATGGAAATAAATGTCTAAAGGCAAGGAAGAAGAGGAAAGGAAACTATGGAAGAGAAGATATAGACAGTACAAAAATAGAAAATTGCGAAAGGATAAGAAGGAAGTGAAAGAAGCAGAATTTGGCACTCTCCTCTGGATGGAGAGGGTTACAATTTTCTATAAGAGGGTGGCACTGTGCCAGGCACTTGTGCAGAGAGACTATTGACTCTCGTAAAGTTTCTGAAAACCTCGCCGCCCCTTTCCCTTCTTCCTTCAACCTCTCTGAGTTCAGTTTGACGATGCCGTGGGGGACCTTGGGAAACTCAAGCCCTTTCAAGATGCAGGAGGGGCATCGGCTCCGGCTGCTGCAACAACCGGGGAACTGACACTCGTCCCCGTGACTAATGCTGCTTGGGTCAGTTCCCTGAGTTCTGCCAACTAGGATTCGGCAGAGTTATTACTCTGGGACCATTTAGCTGCTGACAGAGGGGGAATGGAGGAGGTAGCAGTATTCAGGATGGGCTTACCCGTTGGGATGACTGACTCCGAGGCAGTTTGCAAGGCCACACCATTGGTGGAGTGTCCATTATGGTCATGGGTGTCCTGGAGGATTCCTATTGGCATTGGCTCTTCCTCAACTGCCGGCATGGGTAGCAGGGCCAAGCCAGTGGAGGGAAAGCGAACAAGACTTAGAGCTCCTGGAGGGAGACTCTTGCCTTGGCACTGGCACTGAGGCCATTCCTGGCTTAGTATGACGATACGAATGTGGCTCAACGTCCATGAGGGATGGAACCTGGCACTGCCTGACACCTTCAAGTGGCACTGGCCGTGCAGAGGTAGTTCTTGGGGGCCCATAGAATGGGCCTTGAGCTATGTAAGGGCAGGAGCCCTGAGACGGTACAAAGGTATGAGGATACTTAAAATCTTGTCCTAGCAGGACGTTAACCTCCTGGAATATAGGTTGCTACTGCCATGGCACATATCTTAGAACGGGAGGTCGTGTGACTCTCAACTGGACCGTAGGCAAGAACATCTTGATATGGTTGAGGCTCTATATCGTGAAATTGGTGCCTATCAACCTGAGCTCCATAAGGAATTCTATCCTCTCAAATGATGGGTACCTGTGCACCAGTGTCGTCAAAAGCTCGGACCTGGTGGGCATGATAGCGACCTCTGGGAGGTGCGGCAAATGTTGGCCCCTGAGCAGGAGGGCCTAGAGCTGAAGGATTCCTCAGTGCCATTACAATGGCAGTAACAGCAGCTTTCTTGGGGCATTCTGCCCAACCAGCAGTGTGACCATGCATTTTGCATGATTCACAGAACCTATTGCTAAAATCAGGCCTGGACCTGTTGTTTCGGTTCCAATGGCTGCTATTCTTATTATTATGATGATGGGGTAGTCCATCCAGAGGAGTAGCAGCAGCTTGCTGAGAAAGATCCACCTTTGAGGGGAGGCACTGCTGTGTGGTGTGCCCTTGTTTATTGCAAAGCCCACACACAGGTTTACGTGGAGGATTATTGGGGTGCTGGGTAGGCTGAGAGGTAGCAGCAGGAGTGAGAGGGGAGCAGGGTAAATTTTCCTCATCAAAGAGCTCTGCAGCGGAAGGTGGGTGTCATAGGTATCCGCCCACTTACAGCACTCCAAAATAGCGTTTAGGAGCCTTGTCCACCAAGTGGGTGGCAAGATCTGGGTGAGCATAGGACAGGAAGTCCTCTAATTGAAAGAGTTCTAAGATCTCCTCAGCAGATGCTGCGTTGGAGGCCTTCATCCACCTATGGAGTGCCATTGTCTTCTTGAATACCCATTCTGTCCATGTTTGGTTAGCCTCCTTGGGTATGGTCTTCCACTTCTGCCTCCACCAGTCTGGAGTTGACTTGTAATTCCCAAGGATTGCCTCTCGGACGAGGGTGAGAGCTTGTCACTTATTCAGGGGGAGGGCCTTGAATGCAGTCCATCCTTTGCCAGTGAGATGCTTGCCAAGGAGGAGGGCCACTTCTTGAGGAGTTGGATTGAAGTACTCGAACACCTGCTCGGCATGATCGAGCCAGGTGTTGGGTTCGCCATCGTCCCAAGTCTTTGTGCAGGTGCCCAGAGAATTAAACATTTAGATGATGATTGCATCAAAATGTTAGATTCTCTGTCTTTTCTGGGATGTTCCTAAGGGTTGTACGTGTCTTTAGCCCGCAGTTTATTGACACTGGGATTAAAACTATTTATGCTATTGCCTTGAAACTTAAATGCCCAAGGACTTTTGTAGATGTGGCATAGAAAAGAGCTTGAAATTTTTTTTATTTACCTAATGACAAACTTGAATTTAGTAAGAATAACATTCTAAAATTACCTTATGATGAAAGGTTTTTAGAAATTCCTAGAATTTCAAAGCTTTTTAATATAAATGATGTTTTCAGTAATATTAATGTCAAGAGTTTAGTAATAATACAAAATTCTCCTAAAGATCTTCCAGGCTGCATATAAGAAATTCCTTGCAAAAGTGTGATAAAGTCTATTACGGACAAACCGGGAAATCTCTTTCACAACGTCTCAAACAACACCAATATTCTTTGAGAACTGGGCAAATATCGAATGCATTATTCGTACATATGAGAGATGTAGATCATCCTATTAACTGGAGTCAAGCAAGAGCCTTAATCCCATGTAATTACACAGTTAAAAGGAATATCATTGAATTTTGTTTTATCAAGTCAAATAATTGAAATGTTCTAGATTTAAGTCTTGGTTTATTTAAACTTGATGCCTTCATAATGAAAAAAGTTTTAGATAAATATAAGCAAAAATTAATATATTCAGTTTCTACATGTTTTGGACTGTGCAGATACGTTGTAGTTTCTGGTAAGGTTAAATCTATGTTTAGGTTTGTGACCGTGCGATATCCAGTAATCCTAGATTATCTTTTTAATTTTTACCCTTTTGACAATTAACCATCTTGTATTCTTGATCTTCTTGTTTACCTGATAACTTTCTTTCCGACTGTATTTCATTCGTTCCTTGACAATGTCTTAGTAAAGACGAAAGCGCTTGGATTTCTGCCTTTCATTTTTCTGTGGTATTCGCTTATTTAATGAGAAGACTACCAGATCCAGGATTTCCTGATAAATACTGTGCCTGATTGTGGGAGAAAATTGGGAACACTTCGGAATAATGCTTGCATTAAAATAACCCGCACTGCGCAAATTCCTAGCTCTGTGTCTGGTTCAATTCCCAGCCACGTGCTTCCAGTGGACCTCCAATCAACCACCACATTAATATCTGGACCTACCAGTAACTTACATGTAAGTATAATTCAGTATACACACACACACATACACACACACACACACACCCACACACACACACACACACACATATATATATATATATATATATATTATATATATATATATATATATATATATATATGTATATATATATATATATATATATATATAATATATATATATATATATATATATATATATATATATATGAAAGTGATACCTTACCTGACGGCATTGGAGGGCATCTCCCAATGCCGTCGGGTAAGGTATCACTTTCAGCCACATGGAAGCACAGATATGAGGAGTACTGAACTTGGCTGGGTCTGTGGAACGCCTGAGGCCACAATTCTCTCTTTTTATTACCTTCGTTTGCCCTCCATGAGCTTCTAGACTAATTCTCAGCTTTTAGGAGTTAGTGCTGACATTTCAAATTCTGAAAGACAGGGCAGCCAATAGAACAGATGAAGAGAGGAATGCGTAGATCGGCGAGATGGAGAGAAAGATATGCCTTGTGATTGTTCATTTGCAAGATTTATGTTAACCTGAGTGGCAAAGTGGGGAAAATATATAATGCCTCCCCAACTTGAGAGTCATTTCAACCGGACTCGTAACCCCTTGTAAGATATTCTAACTTATAGTTAATTAAAGTTCTCTTGGGAAAGTCCCTTAAAGTACAAGTGAACAAAAATCAAGTGTAATATTTTAATGTTATATCTTGCCCAGGCATATTATTCCCAAAGATTACCTGATAAACTTATCACAATTATTTTCCTTAAATGAAATACTAACTAATTGTAATAACTAAGTGAGCATAGGAAGAAGGGAAGACCAAGAGATGGCGTGATTGTGTAGGGGAAGACATGTTATGGAAAGGTATTTACGATGCACAGGACAGAAATCGGTGGAGACGACTCATTCATAACGGCGACCCCATATAAAAATGAGTTAAAGCTGGGGAGAAGAAGAAGAAATGAGCATAGAATTTTATCTCACTAAACCTTTACTTATTGTAACCTTATTCTAAAGTGGTTAGTAATATACTTAGTTCTATCATATATGAATACCATCTATTTAACCTAAGGCAGTTCATGCAGCTAATTGTCCCTGAAGGGGCATTACCGACGCATTTCACAGGGTGTTAGGGACATTGCAGTTTCATAATACCTGTTGCCAGATGGGTTATGGAGTTACTCCTAAAGGTTTCTTATTCATTGAGGTTAAATAGTAGTTAACTTTTTTGTGGTGGAAGATACCAAAATAAAATCTCTCCTGAGGTAGCATTAAAAGATAAAAGATAGAACTAAGAGTATGAATGTGGGATTCTCGATGGAGAATAAACAAAACAAATAATAGTGATTAGGGATTTATTAATAACACACTTAAAATAAGCAGATAATATACAAAATGGAGCAATGCTCTTAACAATATCACCTTGGTTGTCCAAGCTAAAGGACATTGTTAGAAAAGCTCATGGATGCCATCATAGTAGCCCTCAATGGCAAAGTAGTCTTAATGCCAGACTCGTTGGAGAGTGGGTTCTGCCTAACAGAGCATACAGTAGGAAAGGTACCTAGGAGACGATGATAAAGAAGGAAGGAAATTGTAAATGAGAGGATATGGGAAGTCAAAATAGAGACAGTAGGAAAAGAGGGATAAGAAAGAAGTAGAAGTAGCAGAATCTGACACTCTCCTCTGGATGGAGAAGGTCTGGAATTCTCTGAGAGAATGTGGCACTGTGCCAGGGCACTAGCGCAGAGAGAGCCTATTGGCTCCTCCAATGTTTTTGAAATCCTTGGCGTCCTCTACCTTTCTTGAGGTCAGTTAGACGACACTGGGGAGACTTGAAAGACTCAAGTCTATGGAAGATGCCATGATAGCATCGGAACGATCGCGTTCACCTCAGTGCCTGACGAGGCTTGACTTGGTTCCTGACGTTCTTTGGTCAACTGAGGTTCGGCAGAGTCCTTACACCTGGGCTGATTAGCTGCTGATGAAAGGGAAGAGGAGGAAGTGATTATGGCTCACGACTTGGGGTGACCGACTCTGGGGTGGTTTGCGAGGCAGAGCATTTGATGGAGCTTCTGCTATGGTCAGGTGTGTCCTGGGGAATTCCAGGTGGAATTGGCCCTTCCGCTGCTTCCAGTGTTGGTAGAGAAGTGTGGCTGGTGGCTGCAGAGAAGTAGCCTGATCCAGGAGCTTCGTGAGTAAGACTCAAATCTTATCTTGGCACTGGCACTGAGGCTGTTACTGTCGGAGTAAAAAGATTCAAACGTGGCTCAATGCACGTTAGGGACAAAGCATGGCACTGCCTGATACCTTCAAGTGGCACTGGCTGTGCAGAGGTAGGTCTCGGAGGACTGCAGGATCAGTCTGGAGCAAAGTAAGGGCAGGAGCCCTAGACTCTTAAAAAATAGGAGGCTTAATGTCTAATCCTAACAAGGCATCATACTCGTCGGAAATGTGGTACCCACCACCAAAGTACATATTTTTGAATGGTGAGGTTACATAATCCTGAAGCGGACAGTAGGCAGGAACATTTTAATATGGTTAGGCTCTCAATCATAACTAATTTAGCCTATCAATCCTAGCTCCATGAGGAATTTTATCCACCCTCACGAATTATGGACAGCTGCGCACCAGAGTCGTTCAATGCTCGTACCTGGTGGGCAGGATAATGACCTCTGGGAGGTGCAACAAATATGGGGCCCTGACCTGGAGGTCTAGAGTTGATGGGTTCATCCCTGTGGCAGGAGCGGCAGCTTTCTTGGGGCAATGCACTGAGAGAGAAGTGTGCCCATGCACCTTGCACGAGTCACACAAACTCCTGCTAAAGTCAGGCTTTGGCCAGTTGTTCGACTGCCAGTGACCGTTATTCTTATCATTTTGGTGATTTCCATTCTGAAGGGAGAATATGGGTTGACTGCAGAGGATGTGTTTTAGAGTGGCACTGCTCTGAGGAGGGCCCAGGTTTATTACAATGCCTGCACATGGCTTATGCGGCTGATTATTTTGGCACTGTGTTGTCTGAGATTTGGAAAGAGGGGAAGGTACAGGGCTGATTTTCTTATTTAATGAGCTCTATAGTGGGTGGTGGGTGTCCCAAATATCCGTCCACTTACAGCCCTCTACAATCGTTTTTAGACTGTTATCCACCAAATAAGTAGCAAGCTCAGGATGGGCATATGACAGGAAATCCTCCTACTGGAAAAGTTCGATGATCAATTCCTCAGAGGCAGCGTTGGAAGACCTTGTCCACCTCTGGAGGGCGGGCGTCTTCTTCGCCACCCATTCTGACCACGTCTGCCTGAACTCCTTCAGCATGCTCCTCCATTTCTGTCTCTACTTGTCGCGGGTTATTTTGAAGGCTTTGATGATGGCCTCCATTACTCGAACGATTTCTCCTTCCTAGTGAAATGGGAGGTGTTGGAAAGTGATGGCCCCCTTACCTTCAAAGTATTTTCCAAAGATAAGGGCTATTCTGGCTGGAGGAGTTGGACCTCTTCTATGTAGTCAAGTCAGGCCTCTGGCTCGGACTCATTCCATGGTCTGATGAGGGTGCCCATGCTACTAAGGGTGGAGATTGAAGACTGGGATATAGAGGTCTATATGTCATTGTTGGCCATAGTCAGTTGATGTGCCGTTTCTTCTGCCTTCTTTGCCCTTTCTGCTGTAATTCCCTGTCTGGTGCTTTTCTTTTCTCTTGGAATTCCCTATATTTCAACCTTTCTGCTCTTTCTTTCTCCTTTTCCACTATTGCGGCTTCATCTCTCCTCTCTTGGAATTCCCGTTCTCTCCCCCTCTTTACCCGTGCCTTTTCCCTCTCTTCGGCTACCCAGGCTGCTAATTCTTGGCCCCTTAGTCCTATGGCTTTCCCTGCTTAAGTAAAAGCTTTAATTTCCTCGAATGAGATGCACATATACAAATAAGGCAAATTTATTTGTCACGAGGGTGTAAGAAATATTGGCCGTACTGAATATTAAGATACAACAGCAGTAAACAAACTAAAAAAAATAAAAAGTAGTCAACAGACTAATAAAATTTGCAAATGCGAATGCATGGATCAGAAGGACTATAAAAATAAAAGCAATCCCTCACTGTCACAAGATAGGCATATACAAAAGCTGGAATTGCCCGTCTCGAGTGGTAAAAAAAGAATATATATGCACGGTAATAACTGCCTCTTTCCTCGAATGGTAAGAAATATGGGCTCACGATGATGCGAGTAAGATATGCATGTAAAGAAAAATGTGGCGTTACAAAGACGCAAAATAATTATTTCAATTCTGTGGTCTTTATATGGAATGTATACCTCAACGCTGATGTAAATGGATTTGGTCAGTGGTCCACTAGCCAAATCTTTGGGGCTCGCGTTAGGGTAATGCCTATTGGGCTCCTTACAAAAAATATTTACCCTTTCGGTAGCAATCATACAAATGTGATAAGCAGTACATAAACCACACGACACTCTTCTCCCCAATGCTTACACAATTTCTTCCCTTGTTCCCTTGTCTTATTTACCTGACCCTTCTACGTGGGAAAGAAACAACGATTACCCTACCTCACTGGTCTAAAATACTATTACTTATTTTGGTAATTCATTCAAGTTAAAATGAAAGTTTTTTTCCTACTCATAGGCTTACATAAGAAGAGATATTTTTATGTGATGTTATCCAGCTATTTTAAGGCAACACTTCTTAATAGAGAAAAGGAAAAAAAAATGAATGAAAATTTTAGGTAATGGGGTTCTTCCTACTGCCACATTAGAGGTAATCCTTCTCAAGAGTAGCTTTAAAGCAATTTTTTGCCTATTTCTTCCCTACTTTTTCATACTAGTCTGTCACATGGAGAGAGAGAGAGAGAGAGAGAGAGAGAGAGAGAGAGAGAGAGAGAGAGGGGTGGAGGAGGGGGGGGGGGGGAGGGGGGGGGGGGGAGGGGGGAGGGGGTGGTGGATAACCAGGCTCGCTCCGCTAACATTAAACAACGCAAAATAGTATTTGCGAGCTGAAATAAAACCCAACTCAGAGCGGTCTGTACGAGTAAAGAAACGCAATCTCTTTTCACACGAGATTTTGGCGATTTCTTTTTTGCAAAGGAAACCTGGCACGGTTTCCTGGTAATTATAACACTTCCTAGCTACCTCGTGCTTTCATGCATAGCGCAGAAAAAAAGCTAAGGTTAGTGATTGAAACTTCTCTCTCTCACAGCTAGAATTTTAGCATGCTCGCAATCCTAAGCTTTACCTCTAACTGAAAATGTGGCAGACAAAACTTGGTTTTATCATTGACAATAGACATCTAAAACTTGAATAACAACACCTTACCTGTTATGGAGGTTTCTTTCTTACCTTTGCTCATATGGGCTTAATGGAACTAGTATTTCAGGTCCGTTTTTCTCGTGAAACCAACTCTAGCAGTTGTTAATTGTTGAACTCAAGATTGCACTGATTACTTGAGAAATTCATAGTATGGTCGCCACTAACATGAGTCTATCCTCTTTTTTGATTAAATACATTTGACTTAATAAAAAGGTAGGCTTGGATGAGGTCCAGTTCATGTTCAGAATTTACGGCTTGGGGACGAGATTAAATTACAAAGGGAAAATGTAAGGGAAACTCTAAGGATCAAATTTAAAAGGAATATATTTACAAGTTAAGTACTCAATATATTCACGTTCGCCATAAGGGCGCTAGGACTCTCAAGGTCCGACTTATTACTGAGAAAACAGTTCCTTGTAGCACTGTGATCACATG
>NC_061099.1:26852245-26854745 GCF_015104395.2 Macrobrachium nipponense | reverse complement strand
CTCAGCATATCCTTGTCAAGCATTATCGTGGGGTTTATACTGGCGGGTCAGAGTTGGATCCTAAGCTTGTACATCCCTGATAGGTCTAAAGGTTACAATCTGAGCGACTTTCTTTTCAGTACTTACAAAAGCTTAGTAACACAAGAAAATCTTCTAATGACTGACCACTGGTCGTTCAAATGTACCTTCCTTTTTTGGTATATTTTCGCTTTCATCATTACAGGTAAAAAAAAAAGAAAAAATCTAATCTTTGTCACATTTTTTAACAGAAACCTTCTCTCTCGCTTTATCTATCTATCTATCTATCTATCTATCTATCTATCTACCTATCTATCTATCTATCTATCTATCTATCTATATATATATCTATATATATATATATATATATATATATATATATCTATATATATATATATATATATATATATATATATATATATGTATGTGTGTGTGTGTGTGTGTATATATATTTATATATATATATATATATATATATATATATATATATATATATATATATACGTATATATATATATATATATATATATATATATATATATATATATATATATATATATATATATATAATATATCCACCGGAACTTTGTTTTTCTTAAATTTACTAGGGTTTCTCAGGGACACGAGATTTCTTTGATATTTTTGTGAAGTTCGTTTACTAAATATTGGATATCAATTTATATCTTCCATGTATCTGAGAATAATATTTTAGAGATGAAATAGATCTGGACTTTACGGCCACTAAACTGCATATAAATAGTGCCGTAAATTATATTACAAATGAATATGAATTTACGCATATTAACATAGTTAATGGTTATAATTATCTCATTAATATCGATTTCAGTACTTTATCCCAGCATACTAATTTCAACGTTGGTGAAGCCATCATTTGAAAAGCCTATTAACTCTCTGGAAGATCTTCCTGTTGCAGTGCAAAACGGATTCACTCTTGTGACGACTGGAGATTCCTCTATTGAATATCTATTTAAGGTAAATTGCAAATTGCAGCAAAGATACCTATTAAGTATAAGTTACTAGAACTATGACGACCTGAAAAGGTGGCTGTAGTCTCATTGTTGAAGATAATATAATGCGTTTTATAAACTAAAATAGGTCAAAGAAAATGTTGCTTTCTGATTCATAAAATGCTTTGCTTAGATATCATTTTCAATTAGTAATGGCTATTGATTAAAACCTCGAAAATGATTAGATCATTTTCCCTTATAAATCCTTCTTGATAAATTACTAGCATGAAAGAAAGGGCAAGAAGGAAGCTGTTGAACACTAGCATTTTCATCTCAGTACAAAAATCTCCTTTTAAGTTGTCTGTAAAGAAAACTATTAAGAAGGCTTTGTCTGTTAGTCTGCACTTTTTCTGCCCGCCCTCAGATCTTAAAAACAACTGAGGCTAGAGGTTTGCAAAATGGAATGTCTCTCATCCACGCTCCAATCATCGAGCAAACCAAATTGCAGCCGTCGAGCCTCATTAGTTTTTATTTTATTTAAGGTTAAAGTTAGCGTTGATCGTACTTCTGGCACCGCTATAGGTACCATCATCACAGACCAACACCCGTTGCTGAGTTTGATGGGCCGCGGCTTATACGGCATATGCACTATACACAAAACTCAATTATGCCAAAGAAACTTCGGTGCTTTACTTGTTATTTCTCATCTTACTTTACTGACTTCATTGAGAGGCATTTTTTCATTGAGTACTTACTACATGTTACTAACTTTTCTATGATTTCATATTCATCTTCACTGCACTTAGAGTTTCCTCCTGTATATAGAATTGGGTGCATTAGAAATTATAGAAGAAAATATCAATTCATATCTCTCAGTGAAACTTATTATCCCGCCTATACCAGGTTAACAGAGCTAATGAATGTAACTTATATAGGGGATTTTAAATATCTATGTTCTTTTGATTTGATCTTAATGTTCTTTTTCTAATAATTGCATTCTAATATTAATTACTGTTTTTATAAGTATGCTACAGAAGGGATTTATGCAGAAACATGGAAATTATTCAATCATAAAGACAGATCTAAGAGTTTTCCTCGTTCTTCCAACATGGTATACGACCAGGTAAGTAATAATAATATTTATGTATACACTCACACACACACACGCACACACACCCCCACAAACACACACACACGACACACACACACCACACACATATATATATATATATATATATATATATATATATATATATATATATATATTATATTTATGCTGTATGTATGTATGTTTGTATATACTTAGTTTATTTATATATAATTATATATATATATATATATAATATAATATATAATATATATATTATAATATATATATATAATTAATTTTTATTTATATTAAGTGTATATAGTATTATATTATATAATATATATATAATTTATATTATAATATGTTATGTATGTATGTTATGTTATGTATGTAATGTATGTATTGTATGTAGTTATAATATATA
>NC_061099.1:26839745-26847245 GCF_015104395.2 Macrobrachium nipponense | reverse complement strand
GGTATGGACGTACTGTCTTCTCTGGCTGCTGCAACAACCAGAGCAGGGGCGGAGTTATTTAGATCTATCATCTGCTAGAGCAAGTCCTTAAGCTCTGTAACCAGCTGAGGTATGGAAGCAAGCCTATCAGGGCCTTTGCTTCTGATGGCTGAGATGACGAGGAAGGGAGCGTTGCTGGCATGGAAGGCTCAAAGGTGGGCTGTGGATCTCGATGTGGTACTAGCACTGTCATTTCAGTAGGGCCAGGCTTGTAGTTTGTCTCATCATCTGGACTGAATGAATCGTGGCATTACCCAGTGAATTCAAGTGGCTCTGGCAGTGAGATTGCGTCACATTTGGGTTCTCCGGGAGGGAGATTCAGCATGGTATCTGGCACTGGCACTGAAGCAGGGCTAGTCACAGGGAGTGATTTAGGAATTGTCCCTATGTCTGAAGGGGACGAAGCTTGGTACTGATGAGTGTGCTCAAGTGGCACTGTCACTAAGTTAGAGGCACAATTGGGATCTCCTGGAGAGCTTCAACTCACTGGCACTAAGGCAGGGCCAATTACAGGAATGATTCTTGGCACAGGCTCATCGATCATGACAGATGATGTCTGGACAGTGGACCACTGTCCAGGCTGTTCAAGTGGGACTTACTGTGAGGCTGGAGTGTATCTCCAAATCTTTGCTACAACTGATGGAGGCATTTGGCAGCTGGATATCCTACTAGGATGTCTGGAGTTAGTTGGGGTCAAGGAATCCTGCCCCAGTAGGAGAAATTTGGCAACAACAACTTGTAGATAAAAGATGTATGAGGCCTCATTATCCTGAAACGAACTTTGGGAAGAATAAACTTCATACCATTTATGCTTTTGATGGCTATGAGTTTATGGGTGTTTACCTCAACCTCATGGGGAAGTCTGTCCTCTCATATGATGGATATCTGTGGACCAGTATCGTCGAAAGCTTGAAGCTGGCATTCTTGGGAGTGGTGGATAGGAGATGCCACGTAGATAGGGACTTCTATAGGAGTTCCAAGGGAAGTTTGGGAGGCTGCCAAAGCAATGAAGGAGGTAAATGTTTCAACTGTGTCCTGGGTACCCATACATGCCCTTGTTATTTACAATCTCTGCAGATTGCCTGATGGTAATCTCGCTTTCATCCTGGAGGTATGTAGAAAGCATGCTGTGAGTGTAATAAAAGAAATCCTCCATCTTGATTTGCTCCACGAGAGTTCTTGGTTGGAAGGGACTCCATCCACTGACTGAAGTTCATATTTTTATGGTAAAAACAATCCGTCCTGTATCTTTAGGTAAGCTATGCCAGTTCTGTCTCCATTTTTTTAATATTGTATGTATGGGTGATAGCTTGCCTTTAAGGGCAGGGTCTCCTTGCTCCTCAGTAGACAAGGAGCGATGGTTGATGTGCCCTTTTTCTAGGATGTGCTTTTTGAGGATGAGGGCAGCTTCAGTAGGGATGGGCTGGTAGTTTTCAAGTACTCTCTTTATATGGTCCAACCAAATTTTGGGTTCATCGTCCATTCAGGGGTGGACCAAGCTATTCACCTCTTACAACAGGCAGGGGGGAGACATGGTAGAAGTAGGTTGCTCGGCCCTAGATCTAGTAATCACTTGATCATGAGCTCTCTGGGCCTCTTGTTCCTCTCTTTCTTGTTCTTCTCTGGCTTGTCATTCTTGTTGAGCCCTCATCACATGGGCGTCAACCCAGGAGGTGAGGCTGTCTCCTTGGAGGTTTCTTTCCATTTTGAGGTCCTGGAAATACCAAAGATCTTCAGTGTGTGATGGCATGATGATGGTAAATAGTCACAGGTAGCACTGGGGCGTGCAGCTGCAAAAAGTTTGGCACTAAAGCACTTTGGCTGGTATGACTGTAGGGGATTTTTGTCTTACAAGACATAGACTGTGTTCCCAGAACATGTTGGTACTCATTAGTGCATTGGTATGTCCCGCAGGATATAAGGCTTAAGTTAACAAAACTTAGATGGCACCCTCAGGTACTTGGGTGTATCTCAGAAAACGTGCTTAAAAAAGTTTAGGTGGCACTCAACAGTGCGTAACGATGTTCCAAAGAACATAGAACGAGGAGTGCCAATGAAGGTTGCACTTGTAGGTAAAGTGCTCCAGAGAAAGTTATGGGGAGTGTCAATGTAGGTGGTACTCGTAGGTAACACGAAGCTTTGGTCTGGATTGTCTAGCAGACAGGCAAGGGTGTTCACCTAAAGTGTGGTACTCCTAGAGTACATAGGTTTGTATGAGGCCATCACTGGTATTCAGCAGGTCACAGCAGGGAAGGCAGGCAATAGCCTAAGCCTAACTCGGTGGTTTCGTTTGCTCAGGTGAGAATGTGGTGGCACTAAAACTCATTTAAGTGTTTGTGTCACAAGACGCAGTGTTCCCAGAATACAGTTGCACTCTCAAAGTGAGTGGCACGTCGCACACTTAATTAAATGTGTGTAAGCAAGTGTTCCACAAGGATATAGCTGTCACAATACAGCACACAAACAACCAAACAAGGACAACAACCACACAACAATTCAATAACTATACAACAAAAGACCACTGCACAAACAATCACTAACAACATCAAAAAACAATAACACAACAAGTCAATACACCATCTACAACATCAAGGAACCACAACAACTCACCAACAACAACACTCAACAACTCACAACTCCAACAACTCATCTACAACACAACAGAATTCACAAGCACAACAAATTCAACAACACATCCAAAATAACTTACCATCAATAATATTCAAGACTGCTGCCAAAAAACTGACTCTCCACCACAGGCTCTGATCACAGACTGACTGACTTCCCAGAACGCTGATCATAATGACTAACTCCATCTGCACCAGTAGACAACCCAGAACTCACCTACAGCCAATACAATCGTCAACCATGCATCCACTAATTACTCTCTCTCTCTCTCTTACGGAACACCAAAACAAGAACATAATACATGATCTTAACAGCGATACCAACTGCAAAACTTATTCTGTCTCTCTCTCTCTCTCTCTCTCTCTCTCTCTCTCTCTCTCTCTCTCTCTCTCTCTCTCCACCCTCGGAGACGTTGTCAAATGAAACACACAGACCGTCCCTCCATATTTCTTCCCCCATTGCATTTGACAACGTTTCCTTACACTGCAACAACCACACTAAATCGCCTTTCACAACACACAAGGATGCTCAGAGGCAGTCCCTCTGGATCTCGTTTGAGGACCCTCATGCACTTTCTCAGTCGTATCGCCATTCGCTTCTTCCAAACCACTTTCTTCCAGACTCACATTATCTTCCTTTCTACTGTCCTCCAAAATCCCATTCACTATCTTATCTACCCCTCCTAACTGTTGTCTTAACATCTCCCAATTTCTGCTTATGTCAAACCCTTGCAAAGCTTCATCCATACTATCAATTACTTCCCTACACCTCGGTTCCCTTCCCACTGAAATCTCACTCACCCATGTTAATTCAATACCACACACGCTGTACGTATCATTCATTCCCTCAAAGTCATCCATATTGCATGCCTTATCAACCTTTTGTACTCTAACACTAACATCCTTATCATGCAGTGCACGCTGCTCCCTTTCATTCCCTTTCCTTACACTTTTTCGCTTACTTCTATACTCAACCAACACCAACTGCCGATCTTCCAGACCCATTTGTTCACTGACACTTGGCTCATACTTATTCACCCTCAACCACTCGCCCATCACATTCTCCCAAAAATACTGCCGCACACTGGAGGACCCACCCAACTGAATCAGCTTAACAAATTCCCAGCCTGACTCATCCTCTTCCACCTACACACACTCGCTACATGACTTTCCATTCAACATTCAACACATTTTGCACATGGTTCCTTACACATTCTAGCATAATGCTCATTATTTCCACAATTACCACAAACCTAGGTCACACAGGTACTCCGACATCCACTTACTATATGACCTGCCCACGCCTGTAACACTTACATTAACACACCACATGACCCATCTGTCCACACCCGATACATGCTCCCAACACCCACCGACACTCACTTTTTTTCTTATGTCCTTGCTTTCCACATCTATAATGCTGCTGTTCTCATCCACGATTAATGGACCCTACGCTTGCACTATGATCTCTCTTAGGGCTAACTACACTTTCGTTACTTGCTATAATGCTCCTATCAACCACTCGCTCTGGCATTCACCTCCGCCATTCTAAAACTGCCTCCCTATAGCTCTTAAACTCTGGTATACCCTCAGCTACTTCAGTCCTAACACTAACACTTCTACTCTCTTTCATACACCTATCTAACTCACACTCCTCTACTATTTCTAAAATGCAGTTCCATGTTAGCCTTTCATTTGTCCATCACATTTTCTCCTTATGTTTCAGATTTACAAACTCATACACACTCTCAGGCACAGTCACTAACAACTTCCTCTCTAACTCTTTACACTTACTTATCCCTTCGTCCCCAAACTGGTTCCTGGTTAATGTGTCCAACCTGCACACATACATTGACAACGACTCACCAACATTCATTCTTCCCTCTTCAAAATCATGCTTTTTCCTATATCTAACACTGCTCTTTATCCTCTTTGCCTGTTCCACAATCCTGGCGTTCACACTCTCATATGGCACATTCCCTACACTCATCATTACCCCATACATACTCAACAAAAATCCCTATACTTAGCCACATAATACTTCTCATATTCCTTAAAAAGTCCCCTATATTCCTACTACCATATTCCTCGTATTTAGCACATCGGGGTATCTCTCTCATATACACAGCTTTTCGCACTTCCTGCTCATTCTCACTCTCACTTTCACTACTTCCATTCTCATCCATCTTAACCTCTTCCAAATGCAATGAATCAAATTTCATACTAACATCCATGCTCTTATTAGACTCTTCTTACCCTTCTTTCTACCTACCTGTTTCCACTCACCTCTACCTGAATCACTCTCAGCCTTTCCCCAACATATCCAGTCCTAGTCTCATCCTGTCCCTCATCCTTACTAGCCTTCTTTCCCTTAGTCTTCTTCTTTTCCTTAGCCCCATTCTTATTCTTTTCCTCAGGTTTATCCTTATCCTGTGTCTTCCCCTCCTTTCCCTTATTTATGACGACCAAACCACCTACGTCACTCGTACTCTCTTCCATTTGTTCTTTCACTTTTTTAATTGCTCCTGGCCTGTTAAAAGACCCAGTAAGCCTACCTCCTACTGTTCCTGCTACCATGAATCCCTTCATCATCTGCACTGCATTCGTCATTACTTCAAATTTTTGTTCCGTTTTCTCAAACATTCGCTCTTCCGCTCCTTTCACCTCTTCTTTCATTTCCACTTTCACACTCCTTAGCATTCCTCTTATTTCTTCTAACTCGCTCTTCAGATCCTCACACTCTACCCTCAACTTCTCATTCTCTACTTCCAATCTTCCTCTCACTTCTCTCTCCAATCTCAACTCCTCCTCCAGCCTCTCCACTTCAGTCAAACCTTCCATACTCATTTTCTTTCATCAATCACAAAACCCACCACACCAACTGTCGTAGATGCCACACCAGCAGCCCCATCTTGGGCGCCAATAAATAATGTGGCGGGATCACAAACTAAAAAACTAACTCTCAAAACAAATGTACTTATCATACATGACACACTCAGGCGAGGAGCTGCGCTGTCCTCTGAATACGGCCGTTGCAACACAACACACAAACAACCAAACAAGGACAACAACCACACATCAATTCAATAACTATGCAAAAAAAGACCACTGCATAAACAATCACTAACAACATAAAAAACAATAACACAAAAAGTCAATACACTATCTACAACATCAAGGAACCACAACAATAGAGGGGCCACACACAGGTGTGTGAGCAACACAGGTTTTCAGTTAGCACTCTCAACAGGACTTATGGGGTGGCACGGAAACGTGCATAAGTGGGTGAGTTCTGGCACGAGAACGAACAGTGCTTTCCAAACAATCACTAATGAGGTTGCTAATGACAAAATAAACAGGAGACTTGTGGCAACACACAAGTGTCACTAAAGCAAGCAGTAAAGTCTCTCTTGACATGGCAAAAGGTGTTGTAAAACAAAATATAACACTACATATGTTCCAAATTCTAAACAGAATTATTCAGCCGTCAAAATCCTCTTGGCTATTATTCAAAATAGGTTTGTGCTTACATTAATTAATTGTGGGTTGCAGTAAAACAATAGTTTGCAAGTATACAATTATTATTTGAACAACTTAAAATATAAATATGATTAAGCACACAGTTCACATAAAATAGAAAATAGTAACCTAGACTCACTAATTCAGGAATGTTAGCTGAATTTCCAAGCAGATGTAAATAAAATAGAACAAAACACGAGTGCGCCCATAATTTGTCTGACAACAAGTCAAATGAAAGGAAGTGTGATTACCCTATACTAAGGACTTAGATGAACGCCCAAGGTTACAACCAAAAGTGACTCGGTAAACAAGGGTTATTCAAACAACAGGGTGAATGAACTCTGGACTTGGACATTTGGCCAGACATCTGTCAGCTAGACTTCAACCCTTACTACTGAGTACAATCTCTCTTGCGACCATACAAAACTAAATGATTTTAGTTTTATATTAATTTTTAAATCTTACGTACATAAATTTGGGACAGATCGATAGTAGCGATGTTATATAAAAAGTAGAAAACTAGAACAATCAAATTCTAAGACTCATTCAGTAAAAAATAAATTATTTTAAAATTTGTAACTTGACAAATGCGTTGGTCAGTGTAGAACATGAGAGATGATCACCATGTAAGGGTTGTCAAAAGTGATATTTTTATCATTGATTAAATATTTTATCTATATCACTCCACTAATATGCATTCATTAATACAATTAAGATGTATGGTCTTGTAAATAACATAATAATTGTACTCAATACAGTTAAAGTGTTAACAGTAAATGGCAACTCGATCTCAAGGGTATGGTGGTTGCTGGTGTGCATTTTCTTGTGTTACGCTCAACATTTAAGAACTTTTCATAACACTCGAATGAACATAAAACAACCATAAAAACACTTAATTGAAATTTAACATGTAACATAATCTTACTTACCATTGTGTGCTGTAGTCAACAGATTCCAATACAGGTTTTGCCATAAAACATGGATAATATCAAGAACTCAGATTTAGCCACTAAACTGATTTGCTAGTCAATTGAGTAATCAAATGTTACATTTTCAATTACAAATTAATCTTGCTGCTTGCACCAGAGTTCTACGATCCTGCCAAGGTCACCACTGTCACAGGGCAGGCCGGGGTACAAGATTTTATTTCAGAAAATCTGGAAGAACTGCCCCTACTTGAAATTCTTTGGAAACGACAACTGACTAGTGGCCCTTACATGATATGAAGAAAAACGTAAAAGTATGTATCCTTAGTAAATCTACCCCAAAATACTTTCAAGAGGACTGAATGTAAACATCTATGTCAACATGTAAT
>NC_061099.1:26794745-26829745 GCF_015104395.2 Macrobrachium nipponense | reverse complement strand
TCTTAATGGATCACTGTTGTCTTTAGAATATTCAGTAGCATTTTATCTGTGATGAAGGTTCAGGTGTCTGGCTGTTATGAGGTAACTATTTTGTGATTGGTAAGTGTAGTAACCAGAGATTTGACACTTCGTCACAGGTTTAATTGGTGCCCAATCCCAGGCAAACAGATCACATTATCACTCTAGTTTATATTGTTGGTGTCAGGTATATATTTTGTTAGGTGAGTTACCATATAGTTGTTTGTTTTTTTCATCTATTGTATCGAATTGTTAGTTAACAACTTAGAGATAATGGCTTAGTTCAATGGTCAGGAATTTTTAGCAGCTCCTTCCATCCAAATGTTATCTGAATCCACTCTGACTACGCCACAGTAGAGCGCTTTAGCAGTGGCTTGTGGTAGTTATACGTCTAGCAGTATGGTAAAGGCACAAATAAGAATTATTGCTATAGAAACATTAATAGGCTTTGGTAGAAAAACTGATGAAGATGAGTTAGAAATAGCTCAAGAGTTGTTGAATGTAGCACGTGCTGATGTTATAAATAAACAAGAAGAAAAGAAAGAGAAAAGTGATGCAGAGTTAGAGCTTAGACGCACTGAAGCAGAAGAAAATGTGATCAAGCTGAAAATGCAGTCTGAAAGAAGGGGAATGCAGGCTGTAAGAGAAAGAGTAGACGGAAAAAAGAAAGAAGAGAAGAGAAAAAAGTAGCAAAAGAGGAAAGAGAAAGAATAAAAGAAGAAAGAGAAGTTGCAAGACATGAAAGGGAGATGAAATTTTTTTTATAGATCTAATTTACCTGTAACACTGTCTAACCCTAATCAAGGTAATCAAGACCCTACATCTGATGTAATAAGATTACAGAAGGTAATCCCTAAGTTTACTGAAGAAGCTCCAGATGAGTTCTTTGATCACTTTGAAAAAGTGGCTTCAGGTATGGGATGGCCAGAATATAAATAATCAGTTTTGCTACAAAGTGTCTTGATTGGTATTTAGCCTTAACAGCTGGTCAGTGTAAAGACTACAAAGTACTTAAACACAATGTGCTACAATTTTACCATATGACTCTAGAGTAATATAATGAAAGATTAAGAAATTTAGAATTTAAGAAAAGATGAAAAGATAACCCTCTTAGATTATGCATATTAAGTGAGAAAGTGTTTTAAACGTTGGTTAGAGGCTGTTAAAGTTAAAACTTTCGATGAGTTAAAAGAGTTAGTTGTTCTTGAAAAATATCTTAAAGGAATTCCTGAACATATAAGAGCCTATTTGGGAGAGAGAGAGGTTAAGAAAATTGAAAAGGCTGCTACATTGAGTGAAGATTACAATATAATTAGAAGCAAATGTAATTACAATGTCAAGTACCAGAATAAAAAACACACAGGCTTTAAGTCTCACTCAAGTTTTAGGAACAAATTTAATAGGAAACCTACAAATGATACTTCCATGAATACACAAGGTAATACACCTCAGTAAGCTAATGTGAAATCCTCATTCAATTTTTCAAGACAGTTACAGAAACCTAATGTTGTCTGCTTTAAGTGTGAAAGAGCAGGACACTTCAGTCAAGAGTGCTACCGGAATCAACAGCTGCCAAAACCAGTTGGTCAAGTAGTGAAAGGTGACCAAGTGAAACAAACTACGAAGAGCAGTTTGGGAAAGAATCAGACTCCAGAGAGGACTGAAACTAAGCAAGCTGAGTGTTTAGCAACCAGTGGAAATGTAACCTCAAGCAGTGAGTGGCTGAGCAGTGTGGAGGATTTTAAGCCATATATCTATGAGGGTACGCTGTCAACTCAAGGAGGGAGTGTGTGGGTACCAGTCAAGATATTACGTGATACAGGGAGTAATCATAGTGTGGTAGTACGTGGTGCTCACCCTCAGTTGGAGAAGAGTCTCATAGGAGGTTTATTTATTTTGAAGAGTATAGGAGGAGAGGATGTAACTCCTATATGCCGCTTAAACCTGTCGTGTGAATTGGTGGCAGGGTATGTTGATTTTCCTGTGAAGGACTAACTGGCTGTGGAAGGTGAACATATTCTGTTGAGTAATAAATTTTGGTGGTGTGCAATTTATTCCTTCCCCTGTAGTGACAGACAAACCCTTGAGGATTATTCCTACGGTAGATTTGGAGAAGAATAATCCCCACCTGTTTCTTAGTTGTTAACTACCAGAAGTATGAAGAGGACTATGCCTGTAAGTGAAGAAACTGAAGATTTACACACCCAAGAAGGATCTTTGAACTTAAAAGAATTGTTCAATGAAAGTGATTTTCCCACTAGTGCTGACTAAGAAGAGTTTTCCCAAGAAGAAGAAGAAGAATGACCTGCTGTTCCTGAAGAGACTCTAAGTAGTCAGTGTTCCTGAGGACAGGAGTAAAACTACAGTAATTGAATTAGCAGATATTGAGAATTCAACCCTTGAAGTTGGTCAAGTGACAAGAGAGAAGCTAATGGACTTGAAGAAGAAGGATGCATCGTTAGCTAATTTGTTCTTCAGAGTTGTTGATCAAGAAGAGGTGCAAAAAAACTCCAACCTGTTATCATCTAAAGGAAGGTTTGCTGATGAGGAAGCATAGACCTACAGCTATACCAGGAAATACTGTATGGGGCGAATATCATCAAATTTTGATTCCATATCCATTGGGGAAGCAAGTGGTAGCAGTAGCTCATGGGTCTAGACATATGGGAATCAGGAAGACTGTGGAGAAAGTCATGAAATATTTTTTCTGACCTGGATTCACAAAAATATTAGCAGGTTTTGTTGTGAGTGTCATACCTGCCAGATAGCTGGAAACCCGAATAAAACCATCACGAAAGCCCCCTTACAACCTATATAAGTTAGAGGAGAACCCTTTAGCAAAGTTATTATAGATATGGTTGGACTGCTGCCGACGATGAATAAGGGAAAAGAGTATTTGTTAACATTAATGTGTCCTTTGACAAGATATCTGGAGGCGATCCCTGTTTGAACATATCTGCCAAGATAGTTGCTGAAAAACTAGTGGAGTTTTTCTCAAAGTTTGGCATACCAGAAATAGTACAAAGTGATGGAGGAACAAATTTTACTTCCAAGTTATTACAGGATGTGATGAATTTGTTAGCAGTGAAACAACAGTTATCAACTGCTTATCATCCAGAGACTCAAGGACCCGTGGAAAGGTTCCACCAGACATTGAAAAGTATGCTAATGAAGTATTGTTCTGAGTCAGGAAGAGAATGGGATGTTGGTTTACCATTGATGTTATTTGAAGTTAGGAATTATTATCAAGAAAGCATGGGTTGTTCACCTAATGAGATGATTTTTGGTACAGAAGTGAGAGGACCGTTGAAGATTCTTGCAGAAAATTGGGAAGAAAATCAAGAGGAAATCCAAGGAGAGTATATGTGAAGAACCTAAGAAAAAGGTTGAAGGAGATTAGAAAAATCTCTTTAGAAAATTTTAAAGTAAATCAAGAGAAAACGAAAAGGAAATATGTTGCTAAGACTAAGTTAAGAAGTTTCAGTGTTGGTCAACTAGAGTTAGTTTTCTTACCTGTTAAGAAATTTCCCCTCATCAATAAATTTCAAGGTCCTTACAAGATAATTGACAAGTTGAGTGATTGAAACACCATAAAGAAGAAAACGACAAAGGAAGATACATGTAAACCTCTTGAAACCTTACTTCTCAGAAACTAAAACCGAAACTCTGCCAATAACACAAAAACATCATCTATAGAAGACGATGATGGATATGAATTGGGAGCTGCAAGATGATTAATTCTTCAAATTTGGAATAATAAACTGAAATTTCTGAGTGTTGAACAAGGTGAAGAGTTAAGTGACGTGATTAGAAGTTTCCCAGAAATTTTTGAAGATGTACCTAGGCATACTGATCTGACCAAACATGAGATCAAGATTCAAGAAGATGGAAAACCATTCAAGCAAAGAGCTTATCACTTATCACCTTATCATCGAGATGTTTAGAAGAAAGAAGTTGAATATTTGCTGCAACATGGACTAGCAGAACCCAGTTCAAGTCACTTCAATTCTCCATGTGTGTCAGTGAAGAAAAAAGATGGTTCAATTAGGATGTGTAATAATTATAGGAAACTTAATTCTGTCAGTGTGGCTGACAATTGTCCTTTGCCTCTTATACATCAGTAACTTGATAATATTGAGCAGGCCAAGTTTGTTTCCAAAATAGACTTGTTGAAAGGATATAATCGAATCCCTTTAGATGAGAATGCTAAGTTGCTGTCAGCTTTTATTACTCCTTTAAGGACTGTATCAGTATACTGTTCTGGCGTTTGGTCTAATGGATGCACCTGCAACATTCCAACGAGTGATGGATCAACTGTTAGGATCTATAGAAGGAGTAGGTGTATACCTGGATAATATTGTGATTTACTCTACATCATGGGAAGAACATCTGAAGATTCTGAGGAGAGTTTTCAAGAAACTACGAGAAGCAGGACTAACAGTCAACCTAGAGAATAGTGAGTTTGGAAAGGTGACCTATTCAGTATCTTGGGTTTAAAGTTGGGAAAGGCCTTCTTCCTCCAGTAAATGCCAATGTAGGAGGTATCTGTTTGGCTACCCCACTTACTATCAGGAAACAGCTACAGAGATTTCTGGGCATGCCTGGGTTCTACTGTTTTATCTGTCCACGTTTCTCAGTATTAGCTGCCTTGACAGACTTAACTAATCTCAAAGCAAAGTTTGGAATCCTTTAAGAAGGTAAAAGCCATTTTTACTTCAAGACCAGTACTTCAAGCTCCAGACTTCAACAAGAAATTTGTGATACAAGTTGATGCTTCTGACTGTGGCATTGGAGCTGTTCTACTTCAAGAAGATGGAAATAATATCCACCATCCAGTGTGCTTCATGTCTTCATAACTAAAAAAAGACCATCAGAAAGTAAACTCGATGATCAAAAAGGAAACTTTAGCCTTAATAACAGCATTGAAAAAAAGTTTGAAGTGAAGGAATGAAGAGATTTTAATATTTTCTTATCACAATCCCCTATCGTTTATACAGCTGATGGTCTTTGTGCTTGCAAGAGTAAAATTTAGGAGTGCAGCAAATTAGTGGCAAAATCAATGTATTTGCAGATTATTCATCCTGTTGTGAATTGTCGGATTCAATACCAGAATAACCAATCTTCTAGAGGAAGGCATCTTAAGCTGTTGCATCCGCAACGCATAACTCCACCTTAGTAACTATGAAATGTTGTAAAAGTGTTTGCAATGTTTTCAGATTCAGTATTAGTTTGTTTAGTGTTAATATGTTCAGTTATGTATGTTCAGAATTCAGAAAAATACAATTTTGAAGTTAAGAATATCATAGAATCTGAAAAGAGGGAAAGATTAACATTGTCTGTTTGAAGCAGGAAATTCTGTCATCACTTGAGATAAGAACCCGAGTTATCCGTTTTGTTTTGGAAATATGTCAATCATGCAATGCATGTGCGATCGGTAGCAAACCAGTAATGTTCGTTCGTCTTACTTGTAAAACCACATGAAAATTGCATCATCTTTTGTAAGATCATTCTAGAGCATTCTATATAAGAATACGTCATCTATAGGAAGTGACGCCACTTAGTCTTTTCTTTCAATTTGAATAATTATTCCTTTCATTTTAAGAGACTTTTATTGTCTCTCACTGTATGATAATAAATGTTATTTATGATTGTAATCCCACTTTCTCTCTACTTATTGTTCTGGAATGGAAAGATAATTTTTAGATAATAGCTATGTCTCATTCCCACAATCATTTGCCCAGCCATTTTAGACGAGGTCCATTCTGAGTTTTCCATACTAAGAGAGCAATTTTTGTCCATTCCGATATCAGAGACCATTCCCATTTATTGTCTCTCTCTCTCTCTCTCTCTCTCTCTCTCTCTCTCTCTCTCTCTCTCTCTCTCTCTCTCTCTCGTATGAGAGAATTTTCGTTTTACATTAGCGTAAATATTTTATATTTAGTGGTTGGTCACTCATAAATTTTAGATTTGGTATTTCTTAGATTTATTTAATTGCTGAGTGCTTATTTCTGGAATCTGAACGGACCTTGTAAAAGTGTGTAACAGAAGCCTCATGTGTAAGTGTTTGTTGGTGATTTCAAAAAAGACCTTCTAAAATTGGTCTAGGTAAAAGATTTTTAATAAGTTCAGAGCACGTTTTTGCTATTTTTCACATTTTATTGTTGGTGATTTCTTTTTTGTGCATTTACCCATTTTTCTAATTAAAGTGATTTTTTGTGCATTTATCCATTTTCCTTATTGAAGTGTGTTTTTTTATATATTCTGTGGGACTAATGTTTTCGTAGTGTTTTTGCAATTTTCATATTTTCCACATTTTACTGTGTTTACTTTCATATTTACTTGAATCATTTAATTTTTTTATTTTTGTCATAAATTGATTTTGATTTAATTTTACATAATACTTAATTCAAGAATTAATTAAACTGTGTTGTTTTCATGCAATAGTAAATTTCCCTGAGATTGTGAATTTCACTTATAAATTTTGAATTTAATAATAAATTTTTGTATTTAAAAATTGTATGAGTTTTTTTTTTTTCACCAGTATATTTAGTTTTGTTTTGGTAGCAATATAGAGTAGTAAGTGAGCTGTTTTCGTTCAATTTAATTGAAGTGAGTTAGAACCAGGGAAATACTTAAACTTTTAAAGTTGTTGATGGAGTGATGCCCTTCAATTAATTTAGTTCCATATAAGAAAAACTGACACCTGTTTAATGAACTTAGTCTGATTTCTTGCAAGTTTAATAAGCTTCTTAAGGGATCACTGTTGCCTTTAAATATTCAGTCGTATTTTATCTGTTGTGAGGCAATTATCTTCTGATTTGTAAGTGTAGTAACCAGATACTTGGCACTTCGACACAATCAATATAGTATATATATATATATATTATATATATATATATATATATATATATATATATATGTGCTTAAAAAATCACAGTAGAAGCACGTGACTTCATAAATAAGCGAATACCACGGGAAATGATAGTCAGGAATCCAAGCGCTTTCGTCTTTATTCAGACATCGTCAAGTAGCTCCTTGACGATGTCTGAATAAAGACGAAAGCGCTTGGATTCCTGACTATCATTTCCCGTGATATTCGCTTATATATATATATATATATATATATTATATATCTATATATATATATATATATATATATATATATATTTGTTTCTTAATTAAGAATAATAACTCTGTATTCAAAAGTTATTCTAGTTATATATGATTATATTATGTAGCATTTAGAATTGCATATTAATCATTTTTAAAATCTAGAACCTTATATATTCACACATACACACACACACATATTATATATATATATATATATGTATATAATATATATATATATTATATATATTATATAAAAAAAAAAACATATATATAATATAAATTATATAATATATATTATATATTATATATTATGTGTGTGTATGTGTAATATGTAAAGTTCTAGATTTTAAAAATGATTCAATATACAATTCTAAATGCTACACAATCATATATAACTAGAATCGTTTTTGGATACAGAGTTATTCATTCCTGGATAAGAAACAAATAAGATTAAGTGATAGTTAAGCCTCCTTAATTTAAAGGTCTGCCGTGTTCTATTACCTAATTACCATTACCTCAAAGGAAACCGCTCGTTTCAATGGATAATTTGCGGAAGGTCTTGAGCCTCGTTAGCGACTTCGTGCCTAACTGGTCACAAGCGAGGTTTAAATTTTGATTTTACGATAGCTACGCACTTAACATAAGAGTTTTCGTTGAATTAAGTGCAACGAGATAATTGAGAACAAATGAATTGGTCAATGCAAGTATGACTAATGTATTTTGTTGAGCGTTAAACTACCTAGAAACGACAGACAGACACAGTGAAAGAGAGAGAGAGAGAGAGAGAGAGAGAGAGAGAGAGAGAGAGAGAGAGAGAATGTTTCTCTCTAAATTGAACTTCCTTATATTTTAAAGTTCTACATAGTGTTGTACGATTACTTTTTTTTTCTTCTTTTTACCATTCTAATCTATTGTCGTGCTGTCGCTCTTCAAACATGAAACGTTTTCTATGAATAACTTCTAATTTCATCAACCAAAACAATATCCATACATCAGGAAATTCCATCAAGAACAATGCACAGTTAGTCATTCATTAAAGAATCTTTTATTCTCTTATTTTTATTTTCTAAGGTGATTTTCTCAATGGAGCTGAAGGTTATCGCAAGTCTTCTTGTTCTCTTCTTATCTGGTATGTATAGAAGTTAGCTTTGGCAAAAGATGTCAAACGACAATATTATTAATAAAATTATATTACTTTTGGGGTAAATAAACAGTCTTAATCTAAGATGGAAATATTTCTGAACTTTGAAACTGATGTAGCTTTTTACATATGTACTTTGTAAATGAATAGGAAGAATTTTATATGCAAACGCCTACTGATGAACAATTGTATTTCTAATTTCTTTCCTAAGGGCATGTAGTTTGCCTTCAGAAGAATTTAGCTGAAAGTTCAACTGAATCTTCGATGAAATTTGGGAAGATGATAAGTTTTCCTCCTCTGCGATATTCAGTTACCATAAATGAAAGCAGGTAATGATTTTGAAAAGGTAAAAAGTTAATATTTAAAATCATATCGTGGATCACATCAATTTACATAATTCTTTTTAACGTGATATTTGTTTCCTTTTGCCTAACATGGCATTCCACACGAGAGATCTGAAGCTTTCAGTCAATTTTCAGAAGAAATTATTTTTATTGAAAAAATTCCCAGTACATTTTGGAAATAAAATTCGTAACAAACCTTTTTATCTTATTTTATTTACTTATTTATTTATTTATTTATCTATCTATTTATTTATTTTTTTGCATGCACAGAGGTAGTTCAGAAACTGTGTACACTCGGCAAGGAAAGTTAAGATACAGTTTTTTTTAAATCTTCGGACATATATTGTTCAATAATGTCACACCTGGCAACTCTTGAAAGGGGGCGGAGCTTCAAAATCATAGCGTTTGTTGCTTTCTAGATTTCCATCAACTTTACACCATAAAGATTCTGTTGAAGCCCTATAATCATATATACTTGAATGTAGAAACAGGCTCTATATTATTCGTTAATGTTGGTTTGGTAACGTCAGTTCAGGCAAGAATATCGATCATCTTTTTTTTTAAAACTCCAGTGAAACCTTATTTATAAGTAATGTTTGACACTAAACTGACGTAAAATTCATACGTAATTAAAGACGGATCTTAAACAATGAGAGAAAGGGTTTTAAAATTTGGGCAGTACTTGTGGAAATCGTGAGGAACAATACAGTAAAGAATGAAATATTATGACGATAGAGAAAGCGCGCAAACATAGGCCTATCGATAGAGATATTTAATTCATTATATTTACTTTGAGAAATTAAGTTGGATTAATATTTTTTTGTTTTTTTCAAATTTTTCAAAAGTTGGAAGAGAGAGAGATAGAGAGAGAGAGGAGAGAGAGAGAGAGGAGAGAGAGAGAGCAAGCATAGGCCTATCTATAGAGATACTTAATTCATTATATTTACTTTGAGAGATTGAGTGATATTTTTTCAAATGTGTTTTAAAAGTGGGGAGAGAGAGAGAGAGAGAGAGAGAGAGAGAGAGAGAGAGAGAGAGAGAGAGAGAGAGAGAGAGAGAGAGAGGAGCAAAATCTGCTCATGTGAAAGCTTAGGCCTATTTATAACTACTTATTTTCATTATATTTTCTTTGGGAAATTGAGTGGTAATATATATATTTTTAAAGTATGTTTTAGAAGTGGAGAGAGAGAGAGAGAGAGAGAGAGAGAGAGAGAGAGAGAGAGAGAGAGAGAGAGAGAATTATAGTACTGGTGACGGACTTGTGACTGGGGAAAGGCAGAAGAAAATATAATGAATTAATTATCTTTATCGATAGGCCTATGCTTGCGCGATATATGACTGCCAAGATCGTGCTGCACTGTGCTAGATAAAATTTGAAAGATCATAATTTTCAAGTTAATTCTTTAAGAAATTCATACCCTAATCTTGATTACATTCGACAGTTGCCGTAGCATTCAAAGATTGTAAAAAGACGTGGAAAATTTTAGACACAGGGTGCGGTCATTCTTGCTCTCTTGATATAGTCTTTATTTTTGAAAATCGGGTTTCATTCACAAATCATTCACGAAAAAATTGTTAAGTAAAAATATTTATTACCACAAATAAGTCAATATGTATTGCACATGCAATTAAAGTTTTATATCGTGGGAGATCTTTCAGCCTCGCGGCAAAGAAATGCAGTCGTGTAAGGCTGTAGGCTACTACGAACTGCTTTGTAATGGGAGCATATAGCCAGCAAATCTTTGAGCTGACATGCTACTTTAACCTTGATTAAGATTTATGTTTAAAGACAGCAGCTTTGTAAACAGCAACTAGCATTCGATCCATGTCAACGCCAAAGTAATCAAAGTGTAAAATCCGTTACGTTAGCCAGTATCCAGTGACTTGCGCTTTCCCGCTCGAAGTTCTAGGGCTCCTCCTCACATCATAGAAAACGCTCTTGCGGATGCAACTAGATTTGTTCAATCTACCTTAGCCGTCGCAACATTGAGTACCATTGATGTCAGCTAACTTCAATTGCTTTGGAATACAAACATAAGTTTGTAGAAACTAAAATAATTGCATTCACCACTTACGATGATGCAATATATCCCCGTTCATGAAGCAAAACGAGTAAATATTGTCGTCGTGATACATAGTACTAAAATCAGAAATTCACATTCTACCTACCAGATCTCTATGAATGAATCCATCTGAGAAATTCCAATTACTTCGAACATATATCGTGTTTTTAAATATCTGAACGGTTTTGTTTTGCAGTTTTAACTTATATGATATAATTTGCAGTATATTTTCATATCCTAGAGTAAATTTAGCGATATTATGTCTTTTCAGGAAAAACAAATGGGAAATTGGATGAACGAAAGCTAATGAAAACTGTATCTTCAGTTTTCTTGTCGAGTGTACATCATACTTCTTATATGCTTGTGTTGTTAACATATAGTCTTTTCTGGCTTATGAGTTCTAATTTTGAAGTCAAATTTGCTTGAGTTATCTCTTTGAGAAAAAATTGTTAGTGCTTCTCCAAAATCTACGACTGATCGCCTAAGCAAAAATCTGCACGATGTTTTTATTAAACAGAATTGTGGTCATTGTTCCGTTCATATATCTTTGTGTTCTTTTCCAGGAACAATAAATCCTTAACATCAAAGGAACTCCAGGACATATTTTCTTATTTTCATTCAGTATCGCCTCCATATCAGTTGTACATTTTATATGATGACACTACCGAAGGTAAGAAACTTTTTTCGTATACTTTTCAGAAATATAGATAAAACAGAAAATTATAGTTATATTTTGTTCGTGATACAGACAAGGGACATTAAATAATGAGACATTATTTTTTATAGAACTGAAAATGAGACCTTTTTTTTGGCAGATGTGGACGACAAGATTAAATTTTTTTCCAAAATGGGACCACAAATCACCATGATGAAAATCGAATATGATTTTAACATGATCGCCAAAGTTTTGTTCTCCAAACCATCAGTTATCTCCACTACCAGACGCCATGTGACTCTCCTTTGTTCTTTGGAGAATACCATCAATGTATTCCAAACGGTATTTTTATTTGTTGGTAGAGACCGAAAAACCTAAGATATTAAATACTAAGGAGTTTGAAATAAGTTCATTATTTGCACATCCCACTATATTTTGTATAGTTGTGTAGCATACGAGTGCAGACACTATTTGAAAAGAGTAAAAAGTTTGGATTCTTATTATATTCTACATTATATTTTAATTTTCATGAAGAATGCCACGACTACATTTGGAAAAAATAAGTTAACATTCGTTAATCTATCTTGCTCAGAGTGCTAACAACCTTAGAACCTTTTGCTTACGGTTCTAAATTTAAAAGGCATCCGTCAAAGATCGGAGTTATGAATATATTATAAAATGATATATTATAAATGAAAAAGCAAAGTTTCGTTATATAATCTTTAGAAGCATAGAGTTATTTGTTTTAATCTCTCTCTCTCTCTCTCTCTCTCTCTCTCTCTCTCTCTCTCTCTCTCCAGGTATCAGCAAAAAATCTAGAGAGTCGTTCCTTCTGGTGGATCATCATAGTAACAAATCAAGAAGCAAGACTTGCCATTGAAAGACTACTAAGGGAAGGTTCTCAGGTGTGTTTACGATTGATTCAAGACACTGATCCTATTCCTTCTATATGAAAGTTTAATCTCTATGCCTATAGTGGGTTGGGCATGAACCTTTTGCTAACCATTCTATGATTTCAAACCTGACACCAAAATACGCAGGGAATTGTCATTCAGTACTTCCACTTCCAATAATCAAACTTTTTTTTTTTTTATAGAAATCCATTTTGGTCTTGTGCTCCTAGAACTGTTCTCATTAATGTAATAGAGCTTTTCTTCTGTTTTGGGTTTCTGAATGATAATGACACCTTTCCTTAAATATGAAAAAAAACTGTAAATCACTTCATTGGTTAAACCATATAAATTTATTGAAAATAATTGTTTTCTTATTCCAGGTAATAGCCATACAAAAAGAAGAGAAAGAAACGCTAAGGTTTTATTCAACAAGAGCTGAATACGATGGCACTTTGCGGTAATACTGATGGATTTATTTATATTTTAACTATGTCTTTTTATTTGTTGCATATGTTGCACTCCTGTCCACGTCCACCCATCAAGTGGTCAGAAAGAGCTTCTTCTGTCTGATTTCACTTTGATACGACTAAGATCCAATTTTGATTTCTAATATGTGTAACTGAGGTCGTGTCTATATTGATATGCATGAAATATGCATTCATTTATACCCAGAAACAAATAATTTTTGAAAAAAAATTTTCCTGTGTAAAAGGTAAAAAAAAACTTTCTTTGAAACAGTAAATTCAGGCCAAAATAAATATTATCGTCTTTACCATGATAAAGTAAGGAGTAGGGCCATTGATTTCAGGGAAGGAGAATAGAAATATAGAAATATATACCCTTGATTGTCGATAGCTGTTCAGAAAATTTAATAACAACTACTAATTTTTACAATACAGATTTCATAATAATGGTAAATGGACGAAGACCCCAACCAGTTACAAGAGCCATCTCACATCAGACGTGTTTGTAAACCTTGAAGACTTTTACTCGAACTTCAACGGCCGTGAGATAACTTTTTCATCAGTGAATAGTAAGCCTTTCATTGTCCTCGAAAAACAACGCAACGGAAGCTTTGTTGCTATTTCTGGATTCGAACGCACACTTATCTCGGCAATGGGTAAAGCACTGAACTTCAGGTAAAATTTGGATATTCTCTTGAAATGCCTATCATCATTCTTAGCTCTTAAAATACAATTATAAATAATTATAGTTCTAAATGGATTAGCAATGAGGTTTGTGTAGAGCAACACGCAATACATATATATATATATATGATTATATATATATATATATATTATATATATATATATATATCTATATATATATATATATATATATATATATATGGTGTGTGTGTGTGTGTGTGTGTGTGTGTGTGTGTGGATGTGTGTGTGTGTGTGGATGTGTGTGTGTGTATATATATATATATATATATATATATATATATATATATATATATATATATATATATATATATATATATATATATATAATATATTATATATATATATATATTATAATATATATATATATATATAATAATATATATATATATCCCCTTCGTACCCAGCCCTAAGTAAAGTGTCCAGAATACTAGAAACTTAATAAACAATCCTTTCAGCTGAAAAATTCAGTAGTTATGGCATATACATATCCCATCTTCTGTGAGAGATCAGCACTCCACACCATAGAAGTTTTAGACATTCACCTCTGAAAACATGGCGTCAGCAAGCCGCCGACTGACTAGAAGTTCTGTTTCTTGGAAACATCTGAAGTTATGGGTAAATTTCATGACCTATCACGTCCTATTTTTTACAACAGCTGCTTAAGAATCTCAGTGAAGATTCCTCACACATTAGTGCATATGGCCAGGTCCACAATGTTTTTTTAATAGGTGTTATAAGGAGACAGCTCTAGTTGGAGTTGGAGTGTCAAGTATTCTGACAGTGGGCTTCCATTAATTGGAAATTGATTTATATTTAAATAAATTGTAAACTGCTTCATCATACAAGCTTTATTTTAAACTTAGAACGTAATAGATACCTTTAGAAATTCTTCTTCTATATATGTGTAATGATGAATTGATCATAATATCACATTTAATCTGTGAATTTTGATTTTAAGGAATGCCTTGCTGGGAAGTGTGCAGAATTTTGGACACTGGGCTTCAGTATTACTACGATTTTCCCCCCTATTAGTTAAACTTAAAATGGTTTTAGTGACTCACTTGGCAGTTTTTATCAATACTACATAACAACATCTACATAAGAAGAGGGATGTGTTAAATTGCTCTGTTACAGACCTAAAATTTTTATTTATGACTAAACTTTATTTTAAGTATGTGTAAGTGAAAGCCTCAATAGTTGTTGAGTTCCTAAAGCCTCAATGTAAAGACATTGTTTTGGTATTCAACTGAGAGAGAGAGAGAGAGAGAGAGAGAGAGAGAGAGAGAGAGAGAGAGAGAGATCTGTAACAAATGATTCTGATGGTGAATCGGAATGTTAAAAGTAAATTTGGACTTTAACAAAAGAGTTATTCAAATTCTTCCCCAATTTTCCTCTCCCTCTCCCTCATTCCCCCTCTGTCTCTCTTCCCTCCTCTCTCTCCCTCTCCCTCTCCCTTCATGCTCCCCCTTCCTCCCAACCTGTTTTATTTAAAGTCCCTTTAAACTTTAAAAGACTTTTATTGTTTGCCCACTTTTAAGCCAGAAGAGTAGTGAAAGATAAAGGCAAAAAGGGGGTGGGGGGTGGGAGAATTTAAATAGCTCCTTGGTTAAAAGTCCAAACATTTTTAACCCAGAATCCCTTCCCTTTCCCTCCCCTCTCTTCTCCCCTCTCCCCTCCTCATTCCCCTCCCCCGTCCAAGAACGGCACCTCCCCTTGCGTTACATCCTGCCTCTCTTTCTCTATCTCTCCCTCTCCTCTTCTCTCTCTGATAAATACCAAACAATGTTTTTGCATTAAGGCATCAATAACTAAACCGCTGAGAGAGAGAGAGAGAGAGAGAGAGAGAGGAGAGAGAGAGAGAGAGAGAGAGAATTTAAATAGCTCATTTGTTAAAATCCAAATTTACCTTTAATTCTCTGATTCGCCATCAGAATCATTTATTACAGATCTCTCTCTCTCTCTCTCTCTCTCTCTCTCTCTCTCTCTCTCTCTCTCTCTCTCTGTTAAATGCCAAATACCGTCATCACTTTAAGCCTTCAATAACTCAACAGCTGTCTGAGAGATGGAGAGAATGGGGGAGAATTAGCTTCTTTGTTAAAGACCAAATTTACCTTTAATTCTCTCATTCATCATCAGAATATTTTACTACAGATCTCTCTCTCTCTCTCTCTCTCTCTCTCTCTCTCTCTCTCTCTCTCTCTCAGTTGTTGAGCTATTGAAATCTTAACACAAAGACATTATTTGGCACTTAACTGAAAGAGAAAGGGAGGGAAAGAGGTCTGTATTGATTGATTCCGATAGTGAATCAGAGAATTAAAAGTAAACTTGGACTTGAACAAATGGGCCAATTAAATTCTCCCCCCACCCAAACATACTCTCTCTCTCTCTCTCTCTCTCTCTCTCTCTCTCTCTCTCTCTCTCTCTCTCTCTCTCTCTCTCGTGTGTGTGTTAAATGCCAAATAATGTCTTTACATTAAGGCTTCAATAACTCAACAGCTATTGAGGCTTACACTTACAATTAATTGAAATAAGACTTGATCATAAATAAAATCTTTAGGTCTCTAATAGAGAATTTTAACATTTGCATTCTTGTTATGCAGATTCATGTGAGTAATTTCAGTATAAAAATTTTAGCATTCAAAGTTTTATTTACCCATGAATTTTTTAGAGGAAAAACTAGTTTGCATTCTTGGTCAGAATAAATCATTTGTAGTGATTTATTCCACAATTGTAAATACACTACATTCATCTCTAAACAAGTTACAGAGGATAAATAGCAACATCTCAGTATATGTAAATTTTTTTCCTCAAAATTTCAAGGGTTTGAGACACCATGTTTTATTAGTGAAATCTTTTATATCTCATGATATTAGTGATTTCTCGGTTCCATATCATACAGATGACTAAACTATGTCAGGTATATTTCGATAATCTTGCCATAATCTGTGCACTGGAGCCTAGTGTCAAGAAATCAGGACACGATAAAAGGCTTCTTTGGCCGGAAACGGGTTACATTTGAAACTTCCCGTAAGGTATGTGCAGTTATTAGACAGAAACCTTCACAGGCTGTGAATTTCAACAAAATCGGATATGAAAATTTTTTTGGGTTCGAACGGGGAATATATATATATATTATATATATATAGTATATTATATATAGGGTATATATATATATATATATATATATATATATATATAAGCGAATAACACAGGAAAATGATAGTTAGAAATCCAAGCGCTTTCGTCTTTACTAAGACATTGTCAAGGAAAGAATGAAATACAATTGGAGAGAAAGGTCTCAGGTACACAACAAGATCAAGAATACCAGATGGTTAATTGTCAAAAAGGTAAAAATTAAAATGATAATCCATTGCATTGAATCTCAAATACCCAAGGACATTCGTAAATGTGGCATGGAAAAGAGCTAGAGAAGCATTTTATTCAACTAATGGCAAACTTGAATTTAGTTAGCATAACATTCTAAAATTACCCTATGATGAAAGGTTTTTAGATATTCCTAGAACTTTAAAGCTATTTAACATAAATGTTGTTTTCAGTAATATTAATGTCGAGAGTTTAATAATAAAAGATTCTCCTAAAGATCTTGCAAGCTGCATATATGAAATTCCTTGCTAAATGTGTGATGAAGTCTATTACGGACAGACCGGTAACTCTCTTTCACAACATCTCAAACAACACCAATATTCTGTGAAAACTGGGCAAATATCGAATGCATTATTCGTATATGTGAGAGATTTAGATCATCCTATTAACTGGAGTCAAGCAAGAGCCTTAATCCCATGTAATGACACAGTTAAAAGGAATATCATTGAATCTTCTTTCATCAAGTCAAATAATGGAAATGTTCTAAATTTAAGTCTTGGTTTATTTAAACTTGATGCCTTCATAATGAAAAAAGTTGTAGATAAATATAAGCAACAAAATTAATATATTCAGTTTTTACATGTTTTGGACTGTACGGATACTTTGTATTTTTCGGTTCGGGTAAATCTATGTTTAGGTTTGTGACCGTGTGATATCCGATAATCCTGGATTATCTCTTTAATTTTTACCCTTTTGACAATTAATCATCTGGTATTCTTGTTCTTGTTGTGTACCTGAGACCTTTCTCTCCAATTATATTTCATTCGTTCCTTGACAATGTCTTAGTAGAAACGAAGGCGCTTGGATTTCTGACTATCATTTTCCTGTGGTATTCGCTTATCTAATAAAGTCAAGTGCATCTACTGTGATGTTTTAAGCATATATATATATATATATATATATATATATATATATATATATATATATATATATTATAATATATATATATGTGTGTGTGTGTGTGTGTGTATTATATATATAATATGTATATATTATATATATATATATATATATATATATATATATATATATATATATACTATATATATATATATATTATATATATATATATATATATATATATATATATATATATATATATATATACATATATATATATATATATACTATAATATACTATATATATATATATATATATATATATATATATTATATATATATATATATATATATATATATATTATATATATATTATAATGTATATATATATATATATATATGTGTGTGTATATATATAGATATATATATATAGTATATATATATATATATATCATATATATATATATAGTAATATACGATATTATATCATCGATATTTATATATTATAAAGATATATATATATATATATCTCTCATCTATACTACATACTATATGTATATACCTAGTTCTCTATATATCAATCATATATTTATATATATATTATACTCATTGATATATATATACATATATATATGATATTTATTATAGATGATATATAATATTATATATATTATTATATATATATGATCCCTCCTCAGAGACTGTAGGGGTAATATATGAAATTTTGGTAGCCATGATCTTCGCAGTGAGGCACTGAGTGACTTTCTCTCTCTCTATCAACCCCTCTCTCTCGCTTTCTCAAGCCGTCTTTCTCTCTCTTTCTCTGTCTGTCTGTCTGTCTCTCTCTCTCTCTTCTCTCTCTCTCTCTCTCTCTCTCTCTCTCTCTCTTTGCTAATCCAACCGACCACACAAATTACCTAAGGTAGCTAAAACACTTAACTAAATACAAAAGTATATGGCTATTTAACCAGGCCACTTCTCCTTTTCGGGTGCTTCTCCGATTTAGTTATTTTATCTTCCCATTATGTAGGGGAATCGGTTCGTACGTACACAAGTATGAACCTTCTCACAAGACACTCCCCATAATATGATGTCATTAATTCATCACAAGTTCATTGCACTGGAATAGATGTGCAATGTCATAACAGCTCATTATCACGCCCATAAAAGCTACCCAAAACCAGATCCTTGCACGGACATAAGAGTGATCTGTTTTGTTAAGGCAGCGACTTCACCTGGTGCCACCCCAAGTATGCGTCAACATTTTCGGAGCTAACGCTGAATCTATCATTTTAAGACCCCGCTTGTTTTCATGGGAGTCAAAATGAGGATATCTATTGTTTCAAAGAATGTTAATGCTCATCACATCCGCTAATCAACCATCGGTAAACAAAGAAAGCAATTTAAAAATATAACATTATATATATATATATATAATATATATAATAGTATATATATATATATATATATATATATATATATATACTAGCTGACCAACACAGCATTGCCCAGGAAATCTCTAAATGACAACCGATAAACTCTCTCTCTCTCTCTCTCTCTCTCTCTCTCTCTCTCTCTCTCTCTCTCTCTCTCTCTCCCTTTCCTGTTTAAGATAGTTGCTTCAGTTACACTGCCAAGCATCTATGACATTTTATTTTTCACCATTTCTCACCTCCATTCCTATTTGGGCTAAATTTCGACTTGAAGGGCATCAGGAGTGTCTCTGTTCATCCAAATGACCTCAAAAACTATGGATTAGACACTAATATTCATAACTCTTTACTTTTATTTTTCACTCCTTCTCACACACAATTCCTTTTGGGTCTGAACTTGGAATTAAAGGGCATCGAGAGCATCCCTATTCATTTCAGTGACTTCAAGGCTATGGATTAAACAGAATTATGTGTAGATTTTGGTTATTTTTAGATGCCACCACCTTCTCCTACTGGGGCTGAACTATTCATCTCAGCAATCTTCAAAACTATAAAATAGACAGTAATTTCTGTCATTTTTGGTTAGATTTACATGACATCTCCTTGTCAACTCTTCTCAGCCCCTTCCTATTGGGGCTGAACTTGAACTTCAAGGCTATTGGGAGCTTCATTATTCATCTCAGTCACCTCAAAAACTATGGATTAGACACTAATATATCTCTTTTTTCACATGTTACCCCTTCCTACCACTTCTCAGCACACCAAAAACACATGGCGGCCCCCTTCCCCTTCCTTTCCTATTGAGGCTAAAAAAGGAATGAAAGAGCACCACGAGCATCACTAATCAAATCAGCAGCTTCGAAAACTATAGATTAGATCATTGGACATTAATATCTGTCGTTTTCAGTTATTTTTACATGTCACCCCCTTCCATCCCTTCTCACAGAATAGAACTTGGACTTGAATGTCATTCTCAGTTTTTTTTGTTATCATCCCTTTCCCACCACTCTACTCACATCCCCTATGTAGGTCCCAGTGATGTCTTAACCCCACATTATTTTTTCCCAGATGCATATAATATATATTATCTAATATTATAAACTATATACTAATATTAATCAATATAAAGATAGTAAATAAATAATTATATAGATATATATATATATTATATATATAATATATATACGTGTATCAATATATGATATATAATATATATATTATATATATAGTGATATATCTATATATATGTACACGCACACACACACACACACCCACACAAAACAACACACACACAACACCCACCAAACAACACATATGATAATATAATTAACTATAGATATATATATATATATAGATATGATTATATATACATATATATAATAAATATAATAATCTATATCTATATTATAATATATATATTATATATGATATATGTATATATTATAGATATATATGTATACTGTATATAATATATAGTATATTAATTATATATTATTAATTATATATATAATAAAATATATATATATATATAAAGGTATAAGCTATACGAACAGGAAAGATAAACAAAACGGGAGTTTCTGGCAAAGATCTTTTGAATTCAACATCCTTTACTTACCAGACAAACTGACTCACATGAGAAATTGAGGGTACAGGAAAGGTCTTATAATTGACAGATAGGGATTATAAGGAGTTTAGTACCTAGAATCCAACACACCTGGAGAATGAGTAACCTTTCCAAACAAGCATAAACATGGGTACAATTTAAGAACAAAAAGATTAAGTCTAACTGCTCAGACACAGGGACAAGACAATTGAAGTATTATACAGGGCGACAGCTGACCACATTCAGATCTTTGTTAAACAAAAACTTATTCACCAAACATATTAAACATAGATATACAAAAAAAAAATATCTCTAAGGCAACTATTCTGTATTTAAGTCTGTAATTATATTTTTGAGGTCATTCTTAAACTTGTTACAAATACAAGGGTCTAAATGAAACAGGCCACGACTAATATTAAAATTACAATGGGAAGTAAGATGTATTATGGCAGATTCTAAAAGATTTTGTGATAAGACATCTTTTGATCTTGCAATTACTGAACTACCAGTCCACTTTATATGGTGGTTGTTTTCACTTTAATGAATGAATATTGCATTAGATGTTTGCCCAGTTTCGACAGAATATTTATGCTGTTTTTTTCTTACTTCTAAGCCCTTGCTCGACTGTCCGAGATAAAAGGAGGGGCAGTCCATACATGGAATTTTATATATTATGTTGTTGGTTTCTCTGGGGCCTTTCTTTATTAACATTCCTTTTAGTGTGTTATTATAAGAAAAAGCAAGGTTGACCTCAAAGGCTTTTAAAAATGAATTAATGGTTTCAAATCCGTTAAAATAAGACAAACTGAGAATGTTCTTAGAATTTTTTCTCCGTGTTACTTAGACTAAAACTTTTTGTGGGCTTTATCATTCCTTCGTGGCTTATACCTTTATTTATGGATTTATCACATTCCAAACTTTCTTGATTCAGTTATACATATATATATATATATATATATATATATATATATATATATATGTGTGTGTGTGTGTGTGTGTGTGTGTGTGTGTGTGTGTTTGTGTGTGCGTGTGTATGTATGTGTGTGCATATGCATATATATGTAAGAGAAATTACAGGAAGTGATAAAACATCTGTGTTCACACTATAAAGATAGCTATAAGGATTATAGATGTTGCTGAAGTAATAATCCAGAAACACAGCTGCAGAGTCATTAATATCAATCCTTTTTGGGAATAGCAAAGATAGTAAAGAAATTATTATTATTATTTTTATTATTATTATTATTATTATTATTATTATTATTATTATTATTATTATTATTATTATTATTTATTTTTTGTATTTTTTGTATTGTGTTTTAATATATATCCAGACTACAATAGGGTTGTAGAAGGTGATTTCCGTTACAAAATCGTTAATACAGTAGTTTCTCATTATTACATTATTTTCCGAGTCAGTTGTTTCCTTAATGTCGGCCTGTTTTGACCATCTCCCTGGCCATCATCTGGACGTTATTATTTAATTTACTTTAAGCAATTATAATATCATCAATTTACAGCATTCGAATGGTTACACCAGCAGACGGGAAATGGGGTAACCCACTTCCAAATGGAACAATCACCGGAATGATTGGAGATGTAGCGAAAAGAATAGCTCATCTTGCTATATGTGAAATAACCATTACTGGTAAGTTACTTGCTTGGAACATTACAAGGCTCAATCTTCTTCTTCTTTCCCACCGTTATCACAACATTAGTGGGTCGACTGCCTGATGCACATTTTCCACTGCCTTGTATCAAAGGCATCATCGTCCACCAAACCTCTTCTCTCCATTTATTCCTTTACTTAATCTCACCATCTAATTCTCTATATTCCTCTCGATCTTCTTCCTCTAACATGTTCTTTCGTAGCCTTCTTCACTCCCTCCCCATCATCCATCCTTAACACATGTCCATACCATCTCAGTCGTGACTCTCTTATCACTTCTGAAATCTTTACTAAGCCTGCTCTGCTTCTTATTTCATAGTTTTCCAAACTCTCATGCAGTGATACTCCCATAATCCACCTCAGCATTTTCATCTCTATTCTCTTAGGCTTTACTTCCTCCTTTCTTTTTACAACCCATGTTTCCATTTCATATAACACTGGTCTTATCACTGTGCTATCTTCAGCAGTAATCACCAGGTCATCAGCGTATAACAACTTCCACAGCACTTCACTCCTAATCTCTTCATTCAACACATCCATGACCAGCACAAACAAAAATGGGCTTAATGCTGACCCCTGGTGTAATCATACACTAACTTCAAAAGTTTTCTGCTTCCCCAGCTGCTGTTATTACTTTTGTGCTCGTTCTTTGATATATCATCTTAGCCAGCCTAATCAGCTCTTTTGGGATTTTCCACTTCCTCAAACGCTAAAATATCACTTCTCTTGAGATTCTATTATGTGATTTCTCTAGGTTTATAAATGCACAATAAAATTCCTGGTTTCCCTCTAGCCTCTTTTCCTGTAGCTGTCTTACTATGAAGATGGCATCCACCATCCCTCTTCCTCTCTTGAATCCATACTCCTGTTTCCGATCTTTGAAATCTCTCTTAATCTCTCATCCAGTATCCTCTCTAAAACACCCAATTCATGATATGTTAGTTTAATTCCCTACAGTTAACACAATCCATGACTTCTCCCTTCTGCTTGTATATGTATACTTTTAGACTCTTCTTCCAGTCCCTCTGGATTTCTACCTTTTCCCATATAACTTTTAATAAATCCAGCATCCATTTTCCCCCTCTGTACTTAGAGATTTGATCATTTCAATGGACCTGGTGATTTATCATTCTTCATTTTACTTAATGCTCTCTTCACTTCTCTATCTTGTGTCTCCATCTTCCCCCATTTCCTCTCTCCCATTTTCAGTATTCAAAAGTTACTCAAAATAACTCTCTCCATCTCTTCTTAATGTCCCCTTCCCTATACAATATATTTCCATCTATATCCTTTTTGACACCCAATTTACCCAAATTCTGTCTCTGCCTTTTCCTCCAGTCTGAAATCTTATAGATATCCTTTTCTCCATCCCTTGTTCTTAGTCTTTCATCAACTGCTCTGCCGCCCTTTCAATAGCCATACCTACCCTCCTTCTCACATCTCTATCCTCTTCTCTCTGCCATTCCCCTGCACCCTGTGCATGCTTCACTTTCCAGTCCTTAAATGCTTTCGATTTGCTTTTAATTGAATCTTACACCTCTCCATTCCACCACCACTTTTCTTCTCTCAACACTCCATATCCACTGGTTCTTCCCACTAGTTCCTCTGATTCCCCATATATATTTCTCTCATGTCTGCCTAGATGTTTTCCACTCTGTTACCCTGTCCAACTTCTACATTCCCCCTTTCCAACCATCTCTCTCTCTCTCTCTCACAGTCCTCCTAGATTGCTCTCCCTTTTCTCCTTTAAGTTCCCAAATCATAATTCTAGATCTCCTCTTTCTCTTTTTGGGTTTCCTCCCTCTCATTTTTAAATACATCTCAAACCTATGTTGTTTAGCACATGCTTCTCCCATCATTACTTTGCAGTTCATCACATTGCTTTTGTAGGCTCCTCTAACCAGGATGTATTCTATTTGACTTTGCACTCCACCTCTTTCATATACTATCAAGTACTTATCCAACTTCTGTGTTCATACATGTTAATTCAAAGCTCTGAGCCATCTCCAATATATAATCCCCATCTTCATTTCTGATTCCATACCCATGGCACCCATGTGCCTACTCATACTCATATCTTCTCCTTCCCATCCTGCCATTCATAGCAGCTCCTATTATTACTTTCTCCTCCTCCCTCACTGTTCTAATGACAGCCTCAAACTATTGTCTAAATAACCCTTTCTTTCACTCTTGGCACCCCATCCGAGGAGTATATACTAGTATTATATTTACTATCTTGTCCCTTATTATCATTGGAATCTTTAAAAGCATGTACTTTACTTTCTTTACTTCTATCGCTTTTTCCTTCCAGTTGTCACTTTCTATACTTCCAACTCGATTTTTTTCTTCTAGTGAACCACTGTAGTAAAGCTTATACCCTTTCCTGTTTTCTCTAGTTCCATTCCCTTTCCACCAACTATGCATATCAGGGATGCCGAGTCATCGTTTTTCTCAAATATCTTTCAAACTAATTATTTGATCGAAATGGTACTTTAACACAGTGTACAAAACACCTCTTCCTAATTTTTGGTAGTACAGTGTATTATCAACTGGTGTTAATGAAGGCATTTACTTCTGACTTTTAAAGGCAAAGTCATATGAGTCAGCAGGAGTCACTTACAGATTCGAATGCCCGTTGTCCCCATCCTTCCTCTCACTTTCTTTATCGACGTTTCTCATTTCTTCCCCCATAAATCCCGTTTTCCTTGATATTTTTCAATACCAGCAGATACTTGGAGAGTTCATAATGAAAAGGATAGTGAGGGGTTGACGTAATGACCATAATAATGGTCAATTTTTCACAGTGTATTTTTTTATAGTATCCTCAGCGTATCAGGTAATGCCATAATGATAAAGGGTTGTCTATTGGCTGGAGCTATCACACTGTAAGTATTCACTGAGTAATTGATGGCGACGGATTTTTTCATTGCTGTCATAGCTGCCATGTTACTTTATCACGCCGTTGTTGCAGAAATGTATTTGTAATAAAACTCCTAACCGTATACAAAATGTAGAAAACCAACAAATTTATAGCATTCAGTATTACTTAATATAATATGGAATAGGCAGGAAAGTGGGGGCCCGAGACGGGAAGACCAGGAAGGTGGGTTGAGGGAGGGAAGAAGTAGGGAAGGGTGAGGGAGGGAGGAAGGGAGGGAGGTATGGAGGAACGGGATGGAGATAAATAATGTTCTAAAGCAAAGCATAGGTTGGCGAAGCTTGACAACACGATGTAAGTCAAGAGTAAGTGCCTTAATTAATACTAATTGGCAATTAACTATATTACCAAAAATTAGGACGAGGCGTCTTGTACACTGTTAAAGTACCATTTCTATCAAATAATTAATTTGAAAGATATTTGAGAGAAAAACGATGACTCGCCATCCCTGAAATGCATAGTAGTCTCCTGCACACACAAATCTACTATCTCCCTCAGTTTTCCTGTTTGAGTACCAACGTTCCACGCACCTGCTCTTATCTTATTTGTTAATCATCTTGAAACGGCATATTTGTGATGAAATCATCTTAACTATAGGTCCTTAGAGGTCTGTCCGATATAAATCTTATCACATTTTCTACAAGGAATACTGTAAACAATATTGTTTGAATTTGGAGGGCTATTTTTAATTAGTTCACTTCTCAAAATATTATTATATTTAAATACTAATTTAATATCGATAGTTTTTAAAATAGGTACAGAAAGAATGAACTTGGGATGAAGTGGTATACAGAGAATATTCTTAAATTCTTTGTTAATATGGATTGGGTTGTAATACGTATTTTTAGCTTTATTTTTAGAATGTTCCAAAAAATACAAAGGATAATATAAGGAATCTATTTTATCAATAACTGTAAACTCTTCCTCTATAAATTCCGGTCTACAAATTCTAAGAGCTCTGAGATACGCACTGGAGAATTTGTTTGTGTGGCAGACGTGTTGGAGGTCTATCCTGCGTTTCTCTACAAAAAAGAAGGGCTTTTCGCCCTTGGTGATTATACCTCTTATACGAAGCAATGTGTTAATAGTGTCTCCACTTAATCTCGGCATGTAAGCCCGAGAGTGTTGTGTAAGTGCAGATATATTAATATACATTCTGCTCTAAATCAAAATCTTTCAAATTGCAGCTTCTTGAGGCCTATTGGTCCTGGGAAATGGGTACAAGAGTGCAGAGTATGTGCTAGTATGTGGCATTCTCTTTACTGCAAAAACGTCATCCGACCAACCTCCAACCATTGCGCCAGTGATCCTGGCACCTACCGATGCATGTGCCCCAAACACAAGTTCCGTACTCGCGAACAATTGTCTCTCTTTTATACAGTACCAATCGAACCGTTCCGACGTCGAGTCTGCCATACAATCTGTCAGTGATGTCTTCTCTGATAAGGATATTAAAGTTGCCTATACGAAATTCAAAGATAAGTTACCAGAAAGCATTCTCAAGGAACAATCCAAAAAAATTTCCCCTCCCACAAGAAAATATTTTGTACCTTTAAGTGGCTAAGGACCTGCTCGGTGGAAATCTAAACTGATGACCCTTACAATCTGCCTCCAAAGGGGCCTGCTGACCTAAGCCTACATGCAGTGTACCACACAGTAGAAAATGCCTTCCATACAGCAAAATCACTCTCAGAAATAATTGTAAAAAACTCGGAGAAGAATGAGGAAACAAATGATACATTTTCAAGAATGTGGGACGTGATCAAATATTACAGGGATCCATAGACAGTCTTAAAACTCTGGAAACAAATAACAATCTCACACAGATCTGGGATACGATCAAAGGAGTGCAGGAATCATTAGAAAATTGTACAGCAAGCCACCAGACTTCTTTGAATGCAGCATCTCTTATTTCCTCACATCCCAGCAACATGGGAGAAGTGAGGGCGTGACTCGAAGTCGAGATGGCCATACCTACCCAGGTGTCAATTGACCTCTCACCAGCCCTCGTGAATCCCCCGGCTCTATCTCTCCCCCCCAGGCCCCCATCGTGGATATGGATGGGAGTGATCATGAGGGGTCTGGCGACTGACATACACAAACAAGCAGAAAAAAGAGAAGAACCTCTCGTTTGGACGCTAGACCAGAGTTTAACATTCGTGTTTCACCCTGCCCGAAACCTGAGAAGAGATGTCACATAGCAATTCACAATCTGCGCTCATCAGAGAGTCAAGTTTCTTACGGACTCCGACCCCCTAATCTCCCACGAACTCCCATGCAAAAGTAAACATAAAGTGACTTGCAGGATTACCTGCCTATTTCAACACCTCGATGTTCTGAAAGGTGAGAATTTCAGACCTAATATAATAGTCTCAATATATAACCTAATCCGGAACCAACCACCTCCAGGGGAACTTACTGACACCCCAAGCAGGGGCACTTTCAACACAAGTGGCAGCCAAACTCCCATGGCCAGTAACTGCCCATACCCCTGGCTAAGCCCCCATCCATCCAAATGATCAGCACTTACATCTCCCATCTTTGTGAGTAGCCATGGATGCATTAGATATAATCTCTTGGAATATTTTTGGCCTAAGAAAAACATTTCTCTCCTAAACATGTTCTGCAAAAACTTCAAAGTCAGTATTGTATTGCAAGAAACGCTTCTCTGGCCACATGACCTTGTCATCTGTGATTCAATACATGAAGGCTTCAGAGCCTTCTCGACTTCATCAATGGAAATTACAGATCAAATCATAGCCAGTCACCCAAAAGGGGGCTTCTCTTTCCTGTGGCACAAATCATTAGACAAAATTGTAAATGTGATGACCTACAGGAGTGACATATTGCTGGGGCTTCAAGTGACAGTAGGGAACTCTAAAATCCTAATAATTAATGTTTATATGACTTGGGAAAATAACAATAATTTTGATCATTACTGCATGATCCTAAGTGAGTTACACAGTATTATTCACAATTCTCCTGCTGATCATACGTGCATAATCAGGCACCTTAATTCTCACCCAACAAAATTTTATAATGAATTTACTCGCTTCATTCAAAATCATGCTCTCCAAATTAACGATGTAATGCTCCTCCCTCCCTCCTCCTATTCATATGTACAAAATAGAGCGGACACAATTACAACCTCCTGGCTGGATCATTGCATCACATCTCCACAACTTCATGATTCTATTATGACCTGCAATATTCGCTACGATTTTGTAACCGGCTACGATCACATCCCACTACAGGTGTCGTTCAGTACTCTGTCCCTCCCTACCGTGAACCCCCTAACTGACCCCCCACCAGCGGTAAACTGTGTTTTTAAAAACCAACAGAAATCCAGATATTTTAGGGCGACCATGGAAACCAGGTTGCGGTCAATAGTTCAACCAGCAGATGCCTTACTTTGTGCTAACATAAAATGTAGAAATGATCACCACAGGAGGGATCTGAATAAATTCTATTCGAACATAATCTCCGCTATGCTTGCTTCTGGCAGGGCTGCCTTTAGATTTCATCAAGGTAATTCTCGTAATATACCTGGCTGGAATGACTTGGTTAAAGATCTGTTTACATACTCAAGAGAAAAGGTTTTTCTGTGGAGGCAAAATGGTAGTGCGAGGAAAGGACACTTTGCATTGCTAATGAGACAGGTGAAAGCGCAGTTCAAACTTGCTCATAAACATTTCAGATTAAATGAAAAACAACTAGGAGTTGATGCAATGTCTAGAAAATTAGAAGCCGGTGATTATCCTCGTCTTTGGAAAGATATCCAGTCCTTAAATCCCAAAACTAAAAAGCTGTCACAGAGAGTAGGGGAAGCAGTCATGACGAGGCTATCACAAGTATGTGGGGCGACCACTTCAGCAATATCCTGAATTGCATAAACAATCAAGATTCCCGAAGGGATGTAGATAACCTCCTTGCTGACAACATTCAATTTCATTTTGCAGATCGAATTACGCCAGGTAACATCAGCGATGCCATAAACACCCGGCTGTGATGTTCTTCCCACAAAGGCTTTCAAATTTTGCCATCCGCTAATTTACACTTTGCTAGCTGCCCTATTGAATGTGTGTATAATTCACCAATTTCTTCCAGACTCCCTACTCTTAGTTCACTTGATACCATTAATAAAAAACAAGCTAAAGGATGCAGCTGACCCTGGAAATTACCGGTAGATTGCAATCACAACGATCTCGTCGAAGATACTTGAGTCGGTTCTTCTAGCGAAGCTTCTCCCCTTTCTACACACCACTGACAACCAGTTCGGATTTAAAGCAAACCGCTCAACCGACACCTGCATCTACATGCTGAAAGAATTGCTGAACCATTACCTATCATCAGCCTCTCCTGTTTTCCTTTGTTTTGTGGATGTGAGAAAAGTATTTGACAGAGTAAACTGCCTGAAGCTCTTCCTGAATCTGCATAAAAGAGGCACACAGCTATATTTAATTGGCATTTTATATTGCTGGTTCTCCACACAGCAATTCTGTGTCAAATGGGGTAACATATTATCATACACCTTCGGCTCCCTAAACGGGCTTCGGCAAGGGGCATTCTCTCCCCATGCCTGTTTAATACATACACAGATGCCTTGAATGTCAAACTGAGCTCACTCTTAATCGGATGTACTGTCAATGAAACTACTATAAACAACCTCTGTTACACCGATGATATGGTTCTGATTTCCCCATCAGTGCAAGGTCTCCAACGACACATCGACACTTACCGCCAATATGCAGAGGAATTTGATATCCTATACAACGAATCCAAGACCCAGTGCATATCATTGCTCCCGAGATCGCTTAAGCATATTGCAGAGCCACAAATTTTCCTCGGAAAGCATCAGCTGGAATTCGTGCCCGAATTTCCTGCTTTGGGTCACATTATCACGGACAACCTAAGAGATACAGCAGACATTGAACAGAGGCGTTGTAAACTATGTGCAACTGGCAACATGATAGCAGGAGGTTTTCCTTCTGTTACCGAGAAGTGAAACTGCTGCTCTTCTGCTCGTATTTCTACAGTATTCATTGGTATTCCCTCTGGACGAACTATACCCGAGAGACCATGAGCCATATCACTGTTGTGCACAATAACATTTTGAGACGCCTCACATACACTCCTCGCAACCACTTCGCCATACAGATGTTCATAGAAAACCACCAGGACAACTTAAAAATCATAGTTAGGGGAACAATGTCCAGTCTGATAACCCGGGTGAGAAACAGCAGCAATTCGCTCATACAAAGATCTAAATTGTGGGATAGATGGAAAAATGAGGCCTTTGTTCGCCTAATGGACTTAATCTCTGTATTAGCAGGGTGTCATCTGCAGAATCTGATATTTTACTTTTCCATTATTACTGTGACTACTACCAAGTTAAAGTTTTCCTACGTTCTATTTTCATATTTAGCCCTCTGGACCTGACTACTGTAAACACCTAAGGTTTCTTGCTGAAATTTAAGTTATATAATCTGTGCACTAACTAATATAACTCTCAATTCATTTTTTCTCTCTCTCCAATATTATTACTGTTATTACCAGTATTATGATCATTATTTTTTATACTACCTCAGCTATTGTGTGGATAGTGCCGTTTATTCATTTTTTTATCTTGTTGTCTCATGTATCTAGATTGTGTATATTACTGTCTGTATTTTGTACATTCCATGTACAAAATAAATAAAGGATATTATTATTATTATTATTGTTATTATTATTATTATTATTATTATTATTATTATTATTATTATTTTGGTAGAAGACCCTCTTTTAGGCAAATGCTGTTAAAAAGGATGGCAGAATTAAGCGAGTTGATCTTATATTTTGTTTTTTTCTATTTTCCTTACAATTCGCTTCTCAGGCTCAGCGATGTTTCTGAGTAACTGGCCAATATTCATATTGGGAATTTTCAAAAAATTGTAAATGCTGAAGGAATCTTTTATTAGAACAGGATATCAGGTCCAGGTCAAGCAGGGGTCGTCGTCAGTGCCGGTATTATTCCGTAAGCGTAGTTCAGTTCGGGCCAGGGTCGTCTTTGGTTTAAGGGCTGGTGTTGGAGCTGGTATAGCAGGTATTACGTGACGTTTCGACCTTCTCATAGGTCATCTTCGGACGAGTCGGTTGAAGAGACTGTAGCAAGAAAGTTTGCGGAACGGTATTTATAGCGGCACGGACCTAGAGTTGCATTCTCATTGGTCGGGCCGGTCTTGGGCGAAGCCGTGGATCTCGCCTCGAAGGTCTCAAGGATTCTCTCGTGCGAGCGCCACTGTAGTGTGCCTGGGGATGAACGTCAGGAATTCCGTCTGTAGCAGGAATCGTATCATCCTGTGGGGGCTCCAGATTATCTGGCATCGTCGGGGGGTCGCTCGCTGCTCTCCGGGCGGCGGTGGGAAGGAGAAACGTTTCTTGAGTTATATTTAAGTTTGGTTTCTCCTTACCTATATGAAGGGCTTCTAGGAGGCGCAGACGTCGGGGATCTGTTGTCTGATCTATTATTAAGATATTAGGGATAATATCATTTCTTTTTATCCGTTTGTTATGAGCAGTCCTGGCGTGGTTGAATATGGCTCCTTCTTGGGCGAGGCATCCTCGGACGGGGCATGTGTAACGGTAGACCACACTCGTCTTCTTCAAGGGATCCTGCAGGGGCGCCGAAGGATTGTTTCTCATCACCAGGCTGCTCGTCTTCTTCGTTTTATAATATATAATTATTCAATATTCTGTCTGGGTCGGCGGGGCTGACGTTTTCTCGATGATCTTTTTGAGGGCTTGTTCGTCCTCCTTGTACCTCCGGTGGAAGTGCCCCTTGTAGAAAAGCTTGATGGGCTCTGCAACGTCGGGGCGGGGTTCCTGGTGGTACCAGGCATCCATACTTTTCCTTATTGACTCATCAACAGCACGATTGGTGTGTCCGTTGTCGACGAGGACCTGAGCGGCGCGCTCCAACTCACTGTGTGTGTCATTCCAGGAGGAGCAGTGTGAGAGGGCCCTCCTGACGAAGGTGCTGATGGTGGAGCGCTTATACCTCTCAGGGCACTCACTCTCACCGTTCATGCACATTCCCAGGTTCGTCGGCTTCGTGTACACCCTTGTGCTGAATTCAGAATCTCGCTGTTCGACCAAGGACGTCAAGGAAGGGGAGGCGGCGATCTTGGCAATGTTCAATCGTGAACGTGAGGCAGCTGTGGTCGTGGAATGCACGTTGCAGCTGCTCTTTCTCATCCTGGGAGTCGGCACAGACGAAGGTTTGTCCTCAATGTATCGCACGTACATCCTCGGTTTTTCTGGAAATCTGGAAGACCCATCTCTTCGACGGTTACCCATACAGAAATTGGCGAAAAGGACTCCAAGGGGAGATCCCATCGCCACGCCGTCGATCTGGGTGAACATATAGTTGCGGTGATCAGCAAAAGGGGCCTTCTTAGTGCAGATTTCCAGCAGGGCTCGAAGGGCATGCTCTGGGATGTTTAAGGATGGAGTGTCGGGGTCCCTGTAAACTCTGTCCAAAATCATTTGTATGGTCTCGTCAACGGGGACGTTGGTAAACAGGGACTCTACATCCATCGAAGCGATGCAGTCCTCTGGGGGGGGGGGCGTTGCTCGTAGGGCGTCCAAGACTCGGCCGACGACTTTAGGCTGTGCCTATCTGGGACATACGGGGTTAAGATGGTGTTGAGTTTCTTGGCCAACAGGTACGTAGGGGCAGGGATCTGGCTGATTATGGGGCGAAGGGGGTTCCTTTGTTTATGGGTCTTAACATTCCCATAGATGTAGCCTAAGTCATGGTCACCCGTTATGGGTGGCAAATGCAGGGCGTTCGAGGCGGCGTTGACCGTTTCAATAATCCAGTTGGCCTCTCGCTTGATGTCGTCGACGGGGTTCTTGGTGATTCTGCGGAATTTCGTGGAGTCCGCCAGGATTTCCTCAATCTTCCGGCGGTATTCCTCAGTCTGGATAAGGACGAAAGCAGCAGTTTTATCGGCCCTGCGTACTGTGACGTCCTCACGCTTCCTTAACTGCTTCGCTGCTTCCCTCAGGTCACGGCTGATGATACCACTGCCGGTAGGTCTCTTACCGGTCGCGGTGAGGGCCTCGGCAAGCAGAAGGGGGCGAAGGGCGTCAGTCGTCCGCAAGTTCCCAAGGTCCTCTTGCTTCTGGATACCGTCGAGGAGATATTCAATTTCCAAGCGTTTATCCATCGGCCTCGGCTGCGTGATGAAGTGGCAGTTGAGGCCCATCCGCAGGATCTTGTCTTCATCAGGTGTTGGGACGTGACTTGTGAGGTTGATGTATTCGTCACGTCCTTGTGGGAGGCGTATCTTACCTCCGTTGAGGGCGATGAGTTTCTTGGTAATGGTCCTGTTCTTCTTCTCAGCATCTTTTTCCTCCAGGCGGCGAAGGCAGTCGATGATGTATTCGTGTTGTCCACGCCCTTGGGGGTTGTCTATTGCGCCATTTTCTTCGTCTGAGGCACAAGGGGGAGCTGCAACAGGGTCGCTACGACGGCGGAGGCCCTCCCACTCGGAGTGTAATCTGTCCTTTTCCTCGACGAGTGCGGCCCTCTCTTGTTCCTTGGCGTGCAGTTGCCGTTGCAGTAGGGTCCTCCTGAAGCTCCTCGTGCCTGGTTCTCACTGGGCGGTAGGGTCATGTAGCCGGAAGAATGTGTATTTTGGTAGAAGACCCTCTTTTAGGCAAATACTGTTAAAAAGGATGGCAGAATTAAGCGAGTTGATTTTATATATTGTTTTTTCTATTTTCCTTACAATTCGCTTCTCAGGCTCAGCGATGTTTCTGAGTAATTGGCCAGTATTCATATTGGGAATTTTCAAAAAATTGTAAATGCTGAAGGAATCTTTTATTAGAACAGGATATCAGGTCCAGGTCAAGCAGGGGTCGTCGTCAGTGCCGGTATTATTCCGTGAATAAAGTGAATAAAGATGTTACATCAAAACTAGAAAATTTGTCAGCACTGGATAAATCAATATGGGAAATCAACAGAGTTTTTTTAAATGGAAATTTGAAATAGTACCTAGGAAAGTTGATAGTAATTTAAGTAAGTATTTAGGAAGTTTATAGCTAATAGAACTTGTTGAACTGATAATGGGACGAATAGAGAAATTCTTTTATGGGTCTTAATTAATCCATACCTGTAGGGTAAAAATGGGCCGATCGTCGTCACTTTCTCTTTTATTGAACTGAATTCCATTAGTATAGATTTTATTTTAAAATTGAAACTTTTCATGACATTAGCTAATTGGTCTTTCTATAGCGTTTTATAAACATTAGAGTCAGATAATAAGTTTTCCATTTTTTCACATAACTAATTTTATCCATTGCTACAAAACAATTGGATTTGTTAGCTTTAGTAAAATGCAAATTATTATCTTTCTTCGTTTCTTGAATTGCATCGACAAACCTTTTCGGGAAATTTTCTATTTTATTAGGTATTTGAAGTAATCCGAAAAAAAATTCCTTCAATTAAATTCAGAGACGGTGCTATACTTGTGTTTTTCTTTTCTAGTTTGGATATTTCTGAAACAATGCTTGTGCACGAAAACTCCTCAGCAATATGTATATATATATATATATATATATATATATATATATATATATATATATATATATATATATATATATATATATATATATATATATCTATATATATATATGTGTGTGTATGTGTGTGTGCGTGTATGTGTGTGTACGTATATTGTCTAGGATTT
>NC_061099.1:26784745-26789745 GCF_015104395.2 Macrobrachium nipponense | reverse complement strand
TTTTTTGCTCTTTTTTGGATACGCTTGTCACTACAAAGCCTGAAGATCCAAGTTCAAAGAAATTCCTTATTTATATGATCAGCACGTGCTGCATTCAACAACTTTTGAACTAATTCTAACTCATCTTCATCAGTTATTCTATCAGTCTATCAATGATTCCATAGCAATACATCTTATTTGTGCCTTTATCATACTAGTAGACACATAACCACCACATGCCACTGCTAAAGTGCTCCATTGTGCCTTAGTCAGAGTGGTTTCAGATAACACTTGATGGAAGGGGCTGCTAAAAATCCCTGAACATTGAAGTGAGTTATTTTCTGCAAGTTATCGACTAACAATTTAACACAATGAATGCAAAACAAAATATAACCCTAACACCACCAGCATAAACTTGAGCGATAATGTAATCTGTTTCCTCGGGTCTCTGGGGATCGTAAATACTTGGGGCCGAAGATACTAGTATCTGGTTGCTACTCTTACCAATCATAAAATAGTTACCTCACAACAGCCATACACCTGAACCTTCAACATAAATAAAATATGACTGAATACTCTAAAGGCAACAGTGATCCCTTAAACAACTTAGTAATATTGCAGAAAATAAGACAAATTTCATTAAAACAGGTGTGAGGTAATCTTATAAGTAAATAAAATTAATTAAAGGGCATCACTCCATCAACAACGTTTAAAAGTCTAAGTATTTCCCTGGTTCTAACTCACTTCAATTAAATTGAAGGAAAACAGCTCAATTACCACTCTATATTTCCACATAAACCAAACTAAATATACTGTTGAAAAATAAGACAATAAAATTTTAAATACAAAAATTTATTATAAAACTCAAAATTTATAAGTGAAATTCACAATCTCAGGGAAATTTACTGTTACTTGAAAACAACACAAAGTTTAATTGATTCTTAAATTATTTATTAAGTAAAATTTAATCAAAATTAATTTATCACAAAAATCCAGAAATTAAAATATCAAATTATTCAAGAGATCACTGTTGACTTTAGAATATTCAGTCATATTTTATCTGTGATGAAGGTTCAGTTGTCTGGCTGTTATGAGGTAACTATTTAATGATTGGTAAGAGTAGTAACCAGATACTTGACACTTCGTCATAGGTTTAAATGGTGCCCAGAGGCCGGGAGAACAGATCACATTATCACTCTAGTTTATACTGGTTGTGTTAGGGATATATATTGTTAGGAGAGTGACCATATAGTTGTTTGTTTTTACATTTATTGTGTTGAGTTCTTAGTTGATAACTTAGAGAAAAGGGCTCAGTTCAATGTTCAGGAATTTTTAGCAGCTCCTTCCATCCAAGTATTATCTAAAACCACTCTGACTAAGGCACAGTGGAGCTCTTTAGCAGTAGCATGTGGTGGTTATGTGTACACTAGCATGGTAAAGGCACAAATAAGATGTATTGCTATGGAAACATTATTAGACTCGGGCAGAATAACTGATGAAGATGAGTTAGAATTAGCTCAAGCGTTGTTGAATGTAGCATGAGCTGATCTTATAAATAAGCAAGAAGAAAAGAAAGAGAAAATTTATACAAAGTTAGAGCTTAGACACATTGAAGCAGAAGAAAGTTTTATTAAGCTGAAAATGCAGGAGGAAATAGAAAGAGTAGACAGAGAAAAACAAGAAAGATGAGATAGAGAAGAAGAAGAGAAAGCAGCAGAAGAGGAAAGAGAAAGCACAAGGTTTGAAAGTGAGATGGAACTGATAAGAGCTAGATCTTATTTACCTGAAACACCATCTATCCTATCCAAGGTAATCAAGACCCTGTATTTGATGTAGTAAGAGTGCAGGAGTTAATCCCAAAGTTTACTGAAGAAGCTCCAGATGAGTTTTTTGATCACTTTGAAAAAGTGGCTTCAGGTATGGGATGTCCAAAAGAGAAATGGTCAGTTTTGTTACAAAGTGTCTTAACTGGTAAAGGAAGAAGTGCCTATTCAGCTTTAATGGCTTATCAGTGTAAAGACTACAAGGTACTTAAACACAATGTGCTACAAGTTTACCAGATGACTCCAGGGTGCTACAGTGAAAGATTCAGAAATTTAAGAAAGGATGAAAAGGTAACTTTCTTCAATATTGCTTATAAAGTGAAGTGTTTTAAACGTTGGTTAGAGTCTGCTAAAATTAAAACTTTCGATGAATTAGAAGAGTTAGTTGTTCTTGAACAATATCTTAGGGTAATTCCTGAACATATAAGAGCCTTTTGAGAGAGAGAGAGGTTACGAAACTTGACAAAGCTGCTACACTGAGTGAAGATTACAATATAATTATCAGCAAACGCAATTACAATGTCAAGTACCAGAATCAACAATGCCAGGTTTTAAGTCTCATCCAAGTTTCAGGAACAAATTTAATGGGAAACATACAAATGATATTACCAAGAATACACAGGGTAATATTCATCAGCAAGCTAATGGGAAATCCTCCTTCAATTTTTCAAGACTGTTACAAAAACCTAATGTTGTCTGCTTTAAGTGTGGAAGAGCAGGACACTTCAGTCAAGAGTGTTACCAGAATCAACAGCTGTCAAAGACAGTTGGTCAAGTAGTGAAAGGTGACCAGGTGAAACATACTATGAAGAGCAGTGTGGGAGAGAATCAGACTCCAGAGAAGACTGAAACTAAACAAGCTAAATGTTTAGCAACCAGTGGAAATGTAACCTCAAGCATTGAGTGGCTGAGCAGTCTGGAGGATTTTAAGCCATATATCTATGAGGGTATGCTGTCAACTCAAGGAGGGAGTGTGCAGTACCAGTCAAGATATTACGTGATGCAGGGAGTAACCATAGTGTGGTAGTACATGCTGGTCACTCAGTTGGAGAAGAGTCTCACAGGAGTTTCAGTTATTTTGAAGGGTATACGAGAAGAAGTAACTCCTATATACCTCTTACACCTGTCGTGTGAATTGGTGACAGGGAATGTTGATTTTGCTGTAAAAGACTCACTGGCAGTGTAAGGTGTACATGTTCTGTTGGGTAATGAAGTTGGTGTTGTGCCATTTATTCCTTGTCCTGTATTGACAGATAAACCATTGGGGATTAGTCCTACGGTAGATTTGGAGAAGAATAACCACCACCTGTTTCCTAGTTGTGTAACTACCAGAAGTATGAAGAGGACTACGTCTGTAAGTGAAGAAACTGAGGATATACACACCCTAGAAAGATCAAGTGAAAGATCTTTGTGCTTAGAATTATTTCCAGGGAAGTTATTAAATTTCCCAAGAAGAACAAGACAAAGAAGAACATGCTGTTCCTGAAGAGACTCCGAGTAGTCAAAGTGTCCTGAAGACAGTAGTGAAAGTACAGTAACTGAGTTAGCAGATATTAAAAGTTCAACCCTTGAAGTTGGTCAAGTGACAAGAGAGAAGCTAATGGACTTGCAGAAGAAGGATGCATCGTTAGCTGACTTGTTCTTCAGTTTTTGATCAAGAAGAGATGCAACAAACTCTAACCTGTTATTATCTAAATGAAGGTTGGCTGATGAGGAAGCGTAGACCTACAGATATACCATGAGATGCCGTAGGGGGCGAATATCATAAAATTTGGATTCCATATCCATTGAGGAAGCAAGTTGTAGTAGTAGCTCTCGAGGCTGGACATATGGGAATCGGGAAGACTATGGAGAAGATCCTGAAATTTTTTTTCTGGCCTGGTCTTCACAACAATGTTAGCAGGTTTTGTCGTGAGTGTCATACTTGCCAGATAGCTGGAAAACTGAATGAAACCTTCCAGAAAGCCAACCCCCCACCCCCTCTACAACCTACAGAAACTAGAGGAGAACATTTTAGCAAATTGATTATAGATATGATTGGACTGCTGCTGAAGACAAAGAAAGGAAATGTATATATATTTGTTAACATTAATGTGTCCCGTGACAAGATATCGAATGGCGATCCCTGTTAGAACCATCTCTGCCAAGATAGTTGCTGAAAAACTAGTGTACTTTTTCTCAAAGCTTGGTATACCAGAAATAGTACAAAAGTGATAGAAGGACACATTTTACATCCAAGTTATTCCAGGATGTGATGTAATTGTTAGGAGTCAAACAACAGTTATCAACTACTTATCACCCAGAGACTCAATGACCCTCGGACATTGAAAAGTATGCTGACAAAGTATTGTTCTGAGTCAGGAAGAGAATGGGATGTTGGTTTACCTTTAATGCTTATCAAGGAAGCATGGGATGTTCACCTAATGAGATAATTTTGGGTAGAGAAGTGAGAGGACTGTTGCAGATTCCTTCAGAAAATTAGGAACAAAATCAAGAGGAAATCCAAGGTGAATATGTGAAGAACTTAAGGAAAAAGTTGAAAGATATTAGAAAATTCTCTTTAGAAAATTTGAAAGTGGGTCAAGAGAAAATGGACTAAGCTAAGAAGTTTTAGTATTGGTCAACGAGTGTTAGTTTTCTAACCTGTCAAGTGATTACCCTTTACCAATAAATTCCAAGATACTTACAAGATAAATGAGAAGTTAAGTGATAGAACTTAGGTGATTGAAACACCAGAAAGAAGAAAACGATACAGGAAGATACATGTGAACCTCTTGAAACCTTACTTCTCAGAATCTAAAACTGAAATTCTGTCAATATAGGTACTGATCACTCAAATCTTGAATTATTCTCTCTCTCTCTCTCTCTCTCTCTCTCTCTCTCTCTCTCTCTCTCTCTCTCTCTCCATCCATAGCTGTGCTAAGCGGGTGGAGAGAGAGAGAGAGAGCACAAACAACTTCATCTACAGAAGACGGTGATGGCTATGAATTGGGAGCTGAAAGCAGGATGAATAATTCTTCAATTTTGAAAAATTTGGAGGATAAACTGAAACATCTTAGTGTTGGACAAGCTGAAGAATTAAGTGTTGCCAATTGGTATGTGTTTACCCTCCAAACTGGGTATAAGACTTAAACAAAACCGTTGAAATAAGTGAAATTAGCATATCTTTTTGTAGTATATATACATATTAGAGCAATT
>NC_061099.1:26772245-26779745 GCF_015104395.2 Macrobrachium nipponense | reverse complement strand
GTTAACTCTCCCCAGTATTTTGTTGCAGGACAGCATTTCCCTCACAGATATTGCATGTATCAATAACATCATTTGATGGATACACCAATTTTCCTTTGGTTTTTAATTTGATGAGGTGTGACGAAAATTAGCGTCTGTTAACGTTAATGCATCAATGCAGACCTCACACTGTAAAGACTTTTTTAACTTCAAAACAACAAAGCCTCCAATATAAGCTACTATTCTATTTGAACATTTTAACAAGTGGTAATGGTTTGGATTATAATCATAATCATCTTCCTTGTCATCTGAATATGCTTCTTGAACCTCAAAAATTCAATGTCTTGAAACAAAAGCATTTATATTCCTTACTGCAACCTGCTCTTTTATGCTGCTTGAAGCAGTTAATATGGGCACCGACTCTGATGGCAAGCAGTTGTCACAAATGATATCCATTAAGTTATTGTATACAAGTAGCCTTTTGTAAGCAGCAGAGAATTGTCTCGCAGTTGGATTATCATTATGGCCTCCCATACTTCTTACTTGACCAAAAAATAGTTCAATATGATCCTGACTAAATTTGTAGATCATCAAAAATGGTAAAGGCCCACCATCTGATGCAATATAGGTTTCGTGCAGAATCTGAGGACTTCGTATGTAATAAAGAAAGCCAATGAAACCAGTTTTTCGATCTTATTTTAAGATGTCTTTACCATCCTGAAGTCTCAAAGATCTGATATATGTTTCTGCTTTTATTAGAAAATCTTTAATATCACTTGCAAACTTACCCATCTACGATGGGTGATAAAATACGGGTGCAGAAGTGAAAAATTTAGATGTACTATTTGTTCAGCAATATTAAAATAAGGGCGATTTTTATACATACCTACTACAGAACCTCTTTGTACACAATATTACCAGTTTGTCCACAACTTAATTTCAAGTTGACTGAGTCAGTTGCTCTGCTCATCGCCACGTACAGTTGGCCATGCGCGAACATGGGTGACGGCAGAAACACACCAACACGATCCAAAGTCTGGCCCTGTGACTTGTTTGCAGTGAATGAGAAGGCCAGGTTGATGGGAAACTGCCTGCGCCGTAACTGGAACGGAAACTGGTTGTCCGAAGGCATCAGAGGAATCCGGGGGATGAATAGACGTTTGTCGGTGTGAGGGCCTGTTGCTATCACTGCTTCAATGACGTGGGAGTTTAGCTCCATAACGGTGTATCTCGTTCCGTTGCAGTGTTCATTGGCAGGATCGAACTTCCGAAGCAACATTACCGGGCAGTACTTCTTCAACGTTATTTTGTGCACTGGCAGTCCCGATGGATTTAAGTTATTCAAAAAATCTTGCGGATATTGATGATAATTTTCATCTTCTATTGTGTCTGAGCTGAAATATTTGCGACTTTCTGCAGGGAAGTTGTACAGAAATTATGTATGAAAATTCGTAAAGTAACTAAGTCTACGGGAATAACCAGCCTCGTTTCATGGCTAGAAACAGCTCCGTTTCAGGGAATCCCTTCTCACCCCCACCCCCTACAAAGGAGGGGGTTAGGTTGGATGAAACCCCATTACAAACCATCTTAGGGGTCCCCACCATAACTCTGCCAAGTTTCATGCCCCAAGTTTCATGGCCGTGATTGAATGACAGACAGACAGAGAGACATTATGCCCATTATAATATGATTTGCATTATTCTTCTGAATTGGGCTTTTAAATCCTTTGGTATTTAGATTTCGAGAATTTGATATGTCAAATAAAGTGTTGAATACCATAATGAACTCAATAGTAGCTTCACTTCCCTAAAATTCACTTATTTTTCATCAAGGCATTATAGTTTCAGTAAACGTGTTAACTGTCTGGGGATAAAATGGGGTACGAAATTATGTTTATGGTAAGCAGAAGAGTGCGCACACAAGAAAACTAAAAGAACGAATTAAAATTACATAGTCATCCAAGGTCGCGTACCTACGGTCGACCCAGGGATTCAGTTGCCAGTCCCAATATGGCGGCCAGCGACCTGAGTGGCTTCACTTATCCCGCAGCAAGGCGTCTCCTACCGTTATTCCTCCAAGGACTGGACGACGCGGGCAATCCCTACAAGGAATTTGGTAAATGATGTTATTTGTTACAGGACTTTTCTTATTCAGCATACCTTTAATGGTATTGTTATAAGAGAATACAACATTATCATTTAAAGATTTAAATATTGATTTTATGGTTTGAAATCCATGAAATTAAGGTAAGCCAAGCACATTTTAGGGTTTCTTTTTCATTACTAACAACACTATAAAACTTTTTGTGAGCTTTTTGATAACATAAATCAATTTTTATGTATTCTATTTCTTGGTCTAGATATTGTGGACTCGTAATCCGTAAAGCACTTGAGAACAAGGAGGAGAAAACTAACATTTTGATAGTAAGTCGGTGGCCAAAATAAAAATGCACATAGGTTAAATTATTTGTGGGTTTCCTATAAATAATGAATTTACATTGGAAAGATTTTTGTCTATGAATTGATACATCTAGGAAAGGGACAAGCTCATTACCTAAATATTCTAGTACAGAGTCAATACGGACTTTTGTGAACAAGGAACATACATCAAAACTGACACAGATATCACTAGGGTTTAATACAAAGTTAATCCATTTTTCCACAATATCACGAGAATTCCGGATGTGTGAATTAGATATAGTTGCAAGTAGTGGGATAACAATTTAGTAATATATTTAGATAGTTTATAAGCAATTGATCGTACATTTTAGCTACTCGAGTCTCGCTGATTGGAAACACTCATTAAGGCAAGAAATATATGGAAAACTTCGTGGAACCACTGACACATTAACTATAAAACTAGATAAAAAATTAAATTACCTTATCGACAACAGTGATTGGACTAATAATGCTAGGAGTGAAAATGCAGTGTGTGTGCAGTAGGGTTTGGTTTGTCTTTCCTCAGTTGCAACAAACCTCCAGCTTCAGCTTTATCAATAGCGACGTCTCTATATAAGTTTGAAAAATACTGTGACCTACCACAAAACCACTTAGTCATTATTAAAGGCATGAGATATAGTGCTACATATGCCCATCATGAAAATAATTTCCCCGCTCGCTACAGAAAGAGTTTAAAAGAATTAGAGAATGATATTAGCTTACATATTACTAAGGCCGATAAATCCAGTAGTTTAGTAGTTTTGAACAAAATTGATTACATAGCACATATGCACACTTTATTAGAGGATGAAACAACTTACAGAAACTCACAAAAAATCCGTTGGACCAAGTAATAAAAAACTTTGATATCACTATGAAACAAACTCTTAAAGATAAAAAAGAATTGCTGCGTAAATTAACTGTACAGTGTCCTTTATTACCTTATTTATATGGTGTAGTTAAATCTCATAAAGAAAACAACCCTATTTGACCAGTTATTAGTACTGTATGATCCATTTCTTATAAACTATCTAAATATATTACTAAACTGTTATCCCGCTACTTGGGACTGTATCTAATTCACATATCCGAGGATGTCGATGATGACATTCCATGGGGATGAATGTAAGGGGTCAATTCGGGTCGATAGGATATGTTGCGGCAGCAAATTCCGTAACGATACATACTGCGTTTTATATAGAAAAGCAGAAAATATATATATCTATAGGATATATATATATATATATATATATATATATATATATATATATATATATATATATATATATAGTATATATATATATATATATATTTTTTTTTACTCCGTGTACATTTTGTCATGGGAAAAGTTGAATTATTATTATTATTATTACTTTCCTACAAGGGAAACTTGTAATCGGGGTTAAGCTTTACATAGCATTTCTATTATAGAGAGGGGGTGGAATTTATCTGGGTATATGTGTCAGATAGAAGGGGTATTCTGCATTATATTTGATGGAGGTTAATTGTATAAACAGTACAGGGGTTTTGCTGTATAGGCATTATGGGGATTTTGATAGTATATTTGTCAGATATAGGATTAGTTATGAGGATTCAGTGGGTAAAAATCATATATTGTTTTAGTGAGGAATTTTTAATAATTGACCATGAGATTGGGTATATTAGTTGATGACAGATTCGTGTATTAAAGCAAGACTTTAGTTATTCTATGATCATGTAGACTTTTCAAATACGGACACATGATGACTTTAGAGAATTCCCAACTTCACGCGATGGTGACGACAGAAACAGCTTGGTTCTACAGTACCAGAGGTCGGATCTACACATGAGCGGCGATGTTACGAATCACCTTTGCAATGGACGAGATGTCGTCGGTGGATTGTCTCAGGATATATTCTGGGACAAATCAGGAGTCTACAATCTTCTACGAAGCGGGTGCAAGATGCACTTGAATGGGAGTCACAGGATATTTCAAATTGACAACAAGGTGGCGGTTACAATTCCTTCATTGGAAGACGTCGAATCTACAGTTCAGGAAGGGGGGCGTTAGGATACACCTACAGGGGTCGCAGACTCTGAATAATGGTGCATGCTGAGTTGTTTCGGGATGGTTCACGACAAAGGTGTTTGTGAAACACTTATACGGAAACCACGAGGCAGTTCAAGTTCCGCCTACATTAGAGACGGTTACGGTTCCACTGCTAGAGGATAATGACGAGGATGAATTATTCTTCTACGAGCGTGACACAGTTCCAGTGATTGCGCTTATGGTATCCATAATGATAGTCGAAATATGTGTTATAGGGGGTATCTTGCAAACATTATGAACTAGTATATACCAGTTGTCGATGTGGTGTGCGACAGGAATGCACAAAAGACATAGGTGGCCGAGCCATTTTAAAAAGGCGTGGTAGTGAATTGTTAATCTCAGCTCTTTCTGGCTAGAAACAGGTCGGTTAGAGACAAGCACTGGATTCCTTGAAGAATGCTGAAATGAAAAACAGCCAGGAAAGATGACCAATGCAATTTGAGGTCAGTGATACCTTGGAAATCACATGCCTTGGACATGGAGCTCCCGTGTTTGCTGGGTAACACACAGGGTGTGCCTGTGTGTGTGTTTGTATCGAACGATATATGATTCTCGTTATGTGGAATGAGGGATAAGAGAGGGCACTCATTGATTACTGGTGACAGGGTGTGGAACACACCTGGAAGAGGTGTTGAGAGATATTGGGAGGTGCTGCAGACCCATCGAATAAGGTAACGTAAGAATGAACTTTGAAAAAGTTAACCTTTAAAGTGATAATTAATGTTGGAGAAAGAGAAGTGTGGTGTGATACACATTCTTTTTGATTAACTTTCATGAGTAAAGTGTGTAATAATTGTGGTCTCTTTATTTCAGATGGGTTCAAATTCACCATATAGAAACATGGATTCTCTAAGACTAAATTGACTTATTAAAATGTTGTGGTTGGTCGGACATAATTAGAATAAGAGGGGGTGCTTACTTAAAAAGGATTTAGAGAAGAAAGGACAGTTTAATGGTTTTTTTTGGGTCAGAGTTAATTCATTTTATTCCATTTTTGTTAACTGATTTTGTTCCATTTTAATGTTAGCTAATCTGGGAAATAAAAAGTATATTTTTGTATCTACGGGGATTCATTTGCCTAACTTGCATTTTCAGAGAGATTCTGCCACAAACAAGTGTAGGTGCAGTTGCCGGTTAGCAGTTTGTTTCATTTTGTTTAAACGAGTACCATTTGGTCCTAAAACTCATTTAATACATACACACACACACAACACACACATATATATATATATATATATATATATATATATATATATATATATATATATATATATATATATATATATATATATCACACACACACACACACACACACACATATATATATATATATATATATATATATATATATATATATATATATATATATATATATATATATGTGTGTGTGTGTGTGTGTGTGTGTGTGTGTGTGTGTGTGTGTATTTAAATAATGATCCTTTTTCATTAATTATTATTATTAAATAAATTAAATCTTGTTTTGATACAATTTGTTAAACCTAGTTTTGAGAGTTTCACTTGTTGTTTGACTTCCTCTCGAGTAGTACAATTGTTTGCTTGTTATTAATGTTCGTTTTTGTCTTTAAGGAGGTTGTGCTTGTGGTCCCTCCCCTGTGGATAAGGGGAGTGACTTCTTAGCTTCTGTGAGAACAGGCAGTCCTTCTCTAGACCTTGTCACTTTCAGAATATTTTTTCCTTACTTCATAGATAGATAGAGTACTGTCGTCTTTTGCTTCCTGGTGATTGTAGCCTCTGCTGGTGAATTTCCCTTATCTTTAGAACCTGAGGATTTATTTTGGATAGCCACTTTCTTCAAATTGGAAGATCTCTCCAGATTACCTATCCGGAGGTCTTTTGAAATTCACCTCACCACCTCTGGTTCAGTTATAAAGCCAAGGGGATCTCGTTATCCCATGGTAAGGTTTTAATGCCCTTTTTGAATTTGATTGATTACTGCCGTGATTCTTTTGTGGGTGGTCGACTGGGTCCCGAGTTAGTTAATCACCTCGGGTGCGGCTCCTCAAGACATGGAGGATTTTTATATTCTTAGAGGAGAATAATAAGGATTGCTGTTAACGAAGGTAGTTAGAAACATGTTTTGGTTAATATGAAAATTAGAGTGTAAATCGTCAGGATATTCTGCCTTTACGATTACCTCCTCCTTTCTGGTCCCCCTTGTTTTGGTTTGAATGTGTTGTATTACTATCTTAATTTTGTATACGTGGTTTGAGTTGTTATTATTATGTGTGATAATAGTTCATTTATTTCCTGTACTCAAGAGGTTTGGTTGTAATTTCTATCTTTTCATTTATGTATTGAACTTATGGTTTTTTGTTGTTTGTTTACTTCCTCCTCCCCCTTGAATTCATCCTTGCGCATTGAAAATTGAGTTGTTGTATGATTCTACCCTATTGTGGACTCCATATCAGTGGTATATGGATACTTAAAGAGAAAATTGAATAGTCTATTTTGGTGACGGCCATTACAACATATACATAATTATATATATATATATATATATATATATATATATAATAATCTATCTGATAATTATTGATCCTATATTCATATATCTATAATATCTAATTATTATATATAGTGTAATATTAATATTATCTAGTCCACATCAATAAATATATATTCTATCTATATATATAATATATCTAATATATATAATATTATATATTATATTTAATATATGTTATATAATGATATATATATATAAAGTATTATATATATAGTATCATCATCTATATATATATATATATATATTCTTATATATATCCTATATATATATATATAGAATATATATATATATATCTATCAATAATATATGTATAGTTATATCTATATATATATATATATTATATATATATATTATATCTATTATATATATATTAATATCTATATATATCGTATTCTTGGTAGTAACTAATGGATTGTACATGTCTATATAGATGCCTATTTACATAATTTTTTTATAATTTCCTTTTT
>NC_061099.1:26737245-26764745 GCF_015104395.2 Macrobrachium nipponense | reverse complement strand
TATTCTTTAGGTTTTGAAGAAAAAAATGCATGCATCATTGAAACCGTTTCCCTCCCTATCCGTGGTATTCACTGGCCACCGATAAAAAACAAAACGAAAAGAGTATGCCTAACTGAATCGCTCATCCATCAAAGATAAGTTTGCTTATTCATTAGACTTATTCATTAGACAACTATCAAAGATTTCTAGTGTAGATTTAAAAATCTCTTCCTCTCCATCTAAAGTATTCATCAGACACCAGTCATAAGCGTAGAGCTAGTTATGATTCCTGGTTCAGCAATGTCGTGACGAGTCACTAGAATTCAAAGTTCACAAATGAATGTTGCTCAGCAACAATTGCACTACTGTATTGTCTTGCTCTCATGTGGTGCTTCGAGGTGTTCCACCTCTAGGCCCACGTTCTAAATTTTGCCGTTCTTTAAACAATTTTATTCATCTATGTATGATACTCTCCGGTTTATTAAGCTTTCTTGATATCTCTCCAACAGGAACTTGCACCGAATGCAGTGCAATAATTGACATTAGATTCCCGTGCACATAACATCAAAAGCAATAGAGTGAGGTCGCCTGGTTCACACTGTTAAGATATCGTTTTTTATTCTTTCTGTTTTTAAATTTGATAGCATTTTGTGAGATTCCAATGTTTTCTGTAAAATTTAACAAATGGAATAGTTCAACTACCTTCAACTTAAAATTGAAATGATAATTTAAGGACTATGTTTATGCGTTACTACTAGTGATAGGTGTCTCCTTTCTATTTGGTATTGTATATCTATGGTTGTGATATGACGCTTTTTATCACTTCGTTTCGTTCACGTCAATTTTGCTATATGGAAAATAGTTTTACACAATAACATAACATATTGTTCTAAAGATATCAGTGACTGATTTTAACGTCATTACACATGATTTCTTCCATCTTTGAAAAGAAAAATAGATAAATAAGGCATGAATCGTGCGTCAGGCAGGTGAACGAAAAATTATGAAACTCTGCAACGAGTTTTTTGGCCGACAGTACATCTCATCAGGGGAACCATAGGGAAAGGCATTGTACTCAGGTACATTTATTTCGCCAACGTTTCACGACTCATAGTCGCATTCTCAAGGCTATAATTAAAGATAAACACACGAACATTAGAACTACGAACTGCATAATTCATAAAAATTACGCAATATTTAAAAATTCAATGAACATCAACATCAGAATGTAGAACATTTAAAAATTTATGAATCTCTTAAAACAGAAAAACATAAAATTATGTACAGTACAGTTGCATTAAAATTATTTAAAGATTACAGAAAAAGCATACAAAAATTATGATATGAGTGTAAAAAAATTAAAAATAACTAAATAACACTAAAACAGTAAGGCTATTCTGTACCTTATCCTCGCAAAGGACGGGCAGTGACTGAGAGAATTTTTAGAAAAGATAAACAAGCACTCTAGGCGATGAACAACTGAACAGAGAAGGATTGCGCATTTAGGGACGGAACTATCTTTTTTATCATAATGGATTCCAAGGTTGTTAGGTCGTTTTCGTTTTGTGTTTGGCCGCATTGCGGTGTAAACTGTTTAATTAAATGGTCCAAGCCCTTCAAAATGGATTTAATTTGTTTATTAAAATGGGAGTTAACTGTCTGTGATGCCCAAGTCGATTTTACCAGTGAGAATTCTTCGCCTAGCAGAGCGACCTTTCGACGAGTTTCAAAATCTACTTCGGCATCACAGACAGTTAACTCCCATTTTAATAAACAAATTAAATCCATTTTGAAGGGCTTGGACCATTTAATTAAACAGTTTACACCGCAATGCGCCTCCCTACCTTACATGTATGGTTTAGTCAAGACACATAAAATCAATAACCCTATCAGACCAATCATTAGTTCAGTGGGCTCAGTTACGTATAATTTATCTAAATGGCTTGTAAAAATTCTTACTCCTTTGATAGGAAATATTTCTAACACGAATGTTAAAAACAATGTTGATTTTATAAACAAATTGAATAGTTTAAATTTGAATTATGATTTTAATATGGTTAGTTTTGATGTCTCTTTATTTACAAAAGTGCCTGTAGATAACATACTTGAATATTTGGAAGAGGAATTAGAGCGTCATGACATTCCCTTAAGTGTAGCAAATCTCATTAGTCTCATAAGGTTATGTATCAAAGATAGTAAATTTTGTTTCAATGGGGAATTTTTTGTACAAAAGTTTGGCATGGCTATGGGTAATCCCTTATCTCCTGTCCTTAGCAATATTTACATGGAATTTTTTGAGACAAAACTCTTACCAAGAATTTTGCCCCAAAAAGTTATTTGGTTTAGATACGTGGATGATATTTTCTGTATTTGGCCAGTTCACGAAAACCTCCAGGAATTCCTTAATAATCTCAATAATTTAGTCCCTTCTATAAAATTTACTGTAGAGGAAGAAAGAAATTGTAATTTGAATTTTCTTGATGTAACTGTCCATAGAAATGATAGAAATTTCACCTTTTCAGTCTTTCGAAAATCAACTAATATTGCCTCTTTTGTTCATTACTACTCCAATCACCATCAAAATGTTAAATTCTCTGTTTTTTTCTGCGATGTTCCTAAGGGCTTTACGTGTCTGTAGCCCGCAGTTTATTGACGCTGAAAATAAAACTATTTAGATATTGCATTGAAACTTAAATACCCAAGGACTTTTGTAGATGTGGCTGGAAAAGAGCTAGAAAAACATTTTATTCAACTAATGACAACTTGAATTTAGTAAGCATAACATTCTAAAATTACCTTATGATGAAAGGTTTTTAGATATTCCTAGAATTTTAAAGCTTTTTAACATAAATGTTGTTTTCAGTAATATTAATGTCAAGAGTTTAGTAATAATAAAATTCTCCTAAAGATCTTCCAGGCTGCATATATGAAATTCCTTGCAAAAAGTGTGATAAAGTCTATTAGGGACAGACTGGCAAATCTCTTTCACAGCGTCCTCAAGCAAACATCAATATTTTTCTGTGAGAACTGGGCAAATATCGAATGCATTATTGTACATATGAGAGATTTAGACCATCCTATTAACTGGAGTCAAGCAAGAGCCTTAGTCCCATGTAATGACACAGTTAAAAGGAATATCATTGAATCTTGTTTTATCAAGTCAAATAATAGAAATGTTCTAAATCTAAGTCTTGGTTTATTTAAACTTGATGCTTTCATAATTAAAAAAGTTGTAGATAAATATAAGCAACAAAATTAATATATTTAGTTTTTACATGTTTTGGACTGTAAAGATACTTTGTAATTTCGGTTAGGGTAGTCAGAATCTGTTTAAGTTTGACTGTGTGATATCAAATAATCCTGGATTATCCCTTTTGAATTTTACCATTTTGATAATTAACCATCTGGTATTCCTGATCTTGTTTGTACCTGAGGCCTTTTCCTCTCCAATTGTACTTTAGTAGCTCCTTGACGATGTCTGAATAAAGACGAAAGCGCTTGGATTTCTGACTATCATTTTCCCGTGGTATTCGCTTATTTATGAAGTCACGTGCAGCTACTGTGATTTTTTAAGCATATATATATATATATATATATATATATATATATATATATATATATATATATATATATAGTATATATTATATATTATATATATATTATCTTATATATAAGTTTTTATATACATATATGTATATAAATAAATATATGAATAATTATCACGTCACCGTGATTCATATAATTCATTTGAGCCACAAATGTCTTTAAGTATCTAATTCGCTCTACCTCGGAATTAATATATTTTCATATACGTAAACCAAAGGGGAAATTTTTGGTACATAATAATTTTGTCCTCGCATGGGTGCGAACCACCGTCCCCTCGGCAAAGAAAAAATCAGGACTTCAGTGATGTTATCGATTCGGCTAGCAAGTCAGATTATAAGTTTATACCGACTCCGAACTTACAAATCACCGTCAAACCCGGGTATTCGTAATTAGAATCGATATCCATCACCATCTAGCTATTAACAAATTCGAACGTACCGCACGTAGCCATATTATTAATAATTATCACATCACCGTGATTCATGTAAATTATTCGAGCTACAAATATCATGTAAAATCTAATTCGATCTAATTCGGAATTGATATATTTTCATATATATAAAACGAAGGGGAATGTTTTAGTTGATAATAATTTCGTCATATCGTGGGTTAGTACCACGTGGGCGCCCAGCAGGCAGAGAAGAAATCATGACTTCAGTGATGTTATCAATTCGGCTAACAAGTGAGATTTCAAGTTTATGGCGACTCCAACCTTGTAAATCACCGTCAAACCAGGGTATTCGTAATTAGAATCGATATGCAACCCTCTTGCACTATGTAAACAAATTAAAACGTCTCCTGCACGTAGCCAAAATATTAATGATTATATCTATATATTATATATATAACCTATAGATAATATATATAAATATATAATATATATATATATAATATTTATATAATATATTAAATATATATAGGGTGGGCTGGGCCTTCGTCTGATAAGGACCTGCGATATTATACGCTAAGGTTGGTTGGTATGATTCCCATCCTCGTTGGAGTACTATGGGCTTCGATGATAATTCTAAGTTCATTCAGTATCTTCTTTCTGATGTAAGGTTTTAGTGTTTGAAACACAGAGTACAATAATAGATGTATTCTTCTATCTTACATCGTGAAGTGTGGATAAAGTTTGTTAGGTCATCCAATGAAGAATGCTAACTGAAGTCTGACATACAATTTGGTTTGCAAATCATAGGTGAGCAGACAATAGCTCGACATACGAACATACACACAGGCGACATAGATTACAAGTCATATAGCACAGTCTGTGGTTATAAGTCAACATGGTTTTTCAAGCAGAAAGCTTTGTCGACGGTTTACACAACAATGGATTTGATGACCACAGATGACTACAAACCAGGACACTGAAACAACACGTCAAGGCTTAGTCTACATTATCTTATCTGTTCCTATCACATTCCTGCAAGCACACCGGTGACCCCTTGGGTCACTGGTTTTAATTAATGACATAGTTTTTAGTTTTTTATAAGGAATAACACCCATTCCATATATATATATGTAACACTTACATAATTGCTCGGTCGGCAACAAAACCAAACACTGAACATTACTCAAGGCATAAAGTTTGACTTGCCTTTGACCTATAGGAGTGTGATACAGACACTAATGTGAATATATAATTAATTCATAATTGCCAGCAAGTGGTTAAGGAATGATATTCAATTAGTTATATGTAAAAAATCAGATATATAGAAAATACTTAAGAGTAAAAAAAAAATTCATGGTTTACACAAATATAGATTCACGTATTAAGATATAAGACATATGCATATGATGATAATTGTAAATAATAATGATCACGTGATATATAATGATACAGTTTTATACTTCCACTCATGAAGATACATTTGCTACAGAAAATACTAATGTACTTCTGATAATTGCATAACATAAAGATTTACATGATAAAAATCATATATTAACTGCAGATAGTTTTAAGATACAAGGTAATAGATTGATTATAGGCTACCTGATTTATTTATACATATATATATTGATTCATGTAAATATGATCAATATATGTGCACTTACTACAAATGATTAACATAAATGACTAATCTAAGTGATTAATCTAGGTGCACTTTAAATAGATTCTCAGTATGTACATGCACAGATATATATTGATTCATTGATTAACTTCTATATTCTTCAAATAAGCATGCTATTTACTGATACTTTATATATGATACTGATATAGATTCTGATCCTTTACTGATAATTTATATATGGAATACATAGCCAAGGAGATACCTACTACATATTTAACTAGCATTCGAACAACTTTTCGTCCATTACACAGTTCCAGACAACCACCTAAGGTCAAATGAAATGGCCAATTCCAAATGGTTCTAAAAACAACGGAAAATTGTCTGGGCAGGGTCCGACGTTCTATTTTGAATCCATACTTGTTCTGTTCATCCTATACCATACAAATACGCTCTCGATGAATAAAATCATCCCCAGCACAAGGTCTGCGCCAGAGTTGAATACCCTCCTTGGTTTGTGATTGTAGGAAGTATGTTCCTTTGTAGTCAATTCCGACAGCTGCTGGACCACCTCCGCATTAAAAACGAAATTACGCTGGGATACAGGTGATGGTCCAGGAATCCACGAAATAAGCCTGTTCACTTATGATGGTGTTTATTCCCTTAACATTGTAGGCGGTCGTTACTCCACTGCAGCCATTCGCAGCGACGAACAGTTTTTTGAAGTTGTAGACGATCCGTCCAGGCATGCGACGTGAAACTCTCCGACTGCAAGGTGTAACCAGGTTCCATTTATCAGCCTGTAAGTGAACTAATACTTGTCAAAAGGGTGAAGTATATTCAGACAATGTTCAAATATGTAAGGGTGAGAGCCGTTAAGGACTAGACTTAACCCACATGAATTTGCTGATATATTATGGAATTCAAAAGAGTCAGCTGTACAAACTTTTTTACCCATGGCATCAGAACAATGAGTGAACCTATCCAGGTCTCTAACTGTCATGGGAGGATTTTCCCTCACCATGCCATTAAGATACGAGAATAAGAATACTATTTGTATACATATACACTTTTGTCAGTCTTCTTGCCTGGAGACACGGGTCGGAGAATGGTACTGTGTCATAGTTGGCATGGTGGGTATGAAGACTAACGTTTACACTGCTTGGAAAATAGGGTAGGCCTGTCCTACCTGCTATTACATGATATTCCTTGTGTGCATGGGTCTTACTACTGATGAGGCCAGGTGATGTCTTCCCACTGGGAGGCAGTTGAAGTGCTGATTTCCATTTTAGGGGTATTGAAGAAAATTCCTGGTATTCAGCTTGTTTCTTTATTACTCATTACATCATGCCAAATTTCTCCCTGGCCTAGTCTCCTGGACTTGATTAATTTACCTAGTCTTCAGAACTCCTGGACTAGATCCCTGAACTAGATTCCTGGACTAGATCCCTGGAAATATTCATTTTATTTAATTTTTGATTTCCAGAAATCAATACAAGTGTGTAGTTTAAAACTACAACAAAAATAACTCTTTATATTGAGAGACTTAAAAAAAAATATATCAACTACAGATCATGAGAATTGCTTTTCCTTCATAATAGGATAAGTATCAAACGTGGAGCAGCCCTGGAATCAATTAATTTACAGCAAGGTGTAAATCATTTGATGCCCTACTCCACACAGTACTAAATGTTTGCCCACAATAAATGTCAATGGGTAAGGCTACCTGAAAGATTTCTGAGAAAAACTTAAAACTAAAATAAGGTAAAATTAGGCTAAGGTGCCTTTTAACAGGATATAGTCTAGCCTAGGCTTCTTCAGAAATCGTTAAGGATAGCATATGCAAAGTTTACATGGCTGATTTTTGACTAGGTTACAATAGGCCACAAAGTTAGGTTAGTTTAATGAGGGTACAGGCTAAGTTCTATGTAATTAAGTTTTCCATGAATTTATATACATATAGCCTAACTATATTTATCAAAAATAGTCATAACTCCTCATTCAAACAGGATTAGTCTAGGGTAGGCTTTCTTAAATTACTGTATAGCCTAGTCTAAGATCATGATCAGCAGTGGAAATTTCCATGAGAGAGGTAGGGGTAACCCCAAGATGCCCATGTTGTGGTACCCTTTGGCACTGGTATTTGCAAAAACTGCATACAAACAAAACTCTTATAACAACTTTTCTTACGTTTTACAACCCTATCAAACGCCAAGTTACAACTCAAACTAACACAGCAAAACTCATGACAGCTAATGAACGTGAAGTATCTTTCACGACAATGAAAATTTTCCTCATTAAGGCGTTGTAAGCACGTTCGTTTGGACATGCAACTCTGCACTTGAATTCTCGTCTGCTACTGTTCTTCCAGGATAGGGACCTGTTCTAACTAATGAACTAATGGTAATATTATAACTTTAAAAGCTTACCTTGCAAGGGATAGATAATCATTTGTATTAATAATTTGGTAAAATAGCCAAAATGAAAGGGTGGAACAGCTGACGTCCTCCTCACATGAAAGCATTCGTGATCCTTACATGTGTTGCTAGTGTTACCAAAAACCAGACGAAAGATTCAGGGCAGCACTCCCATATTCAAAGCGCAAGAAAAAAAAAACAAGGGACTGGCCACACTGCCACGCACTTGTCCACAACAGAAACGAAAACATTTCACAGTTCCAATCACTTACAATAGCAGTGTAAAGATATTAGAGGCGGATGATGAATCAATTCCTAAATAAATCACTAATAATTAAAGGAATATTTTTCCTATTACATGACGACCGTAAAAATATCCATATTAACGGATATCAATACGAATCCCCCCCAAAATTTGATATTACTGGTAGTAAGCTACTAGACATATAAGTAGGAAACAGAGCTATTTGTAAGATTACCATGCAACATAAGAATCGAAGGGAATATTAATCATGATTCTGTAATTCTCTACGCTTACGGAAATTAGGTTGTAATAAAATTCGATCCTCTATGCCCATAACAAAGGTTCATATTCAAGTTTCTCGCGCGCATTCTCTAAGGTTAATGTTAAAACTTTAATAGGCAAGAGATGCAACGAAAGAACTCACTATGTAACTAATAATTTCCTATATAAACTTTGAATTTTTCAAGAAAATGTGACATATTTCCATGAATATGATCTACTTGAATTGTAATATGCTAATGTTGCAAGTAAATATTGCATATCCATGACCTGATTTATGTTACTAAAATGCTCGTTTACCAGTGTCTTAAGCTGATTCATTGACTCTAATTGTCTATGAAGTTAAAAAAAAAATTAATTCATTTTGATGTTATAGAAATTTTATTCACTTATTTTGTACATTAATTTTAAAACGATTTGCAATTCCCAAACAAATCTTGCATTGAGCACCGCAAATGAGAATGGGATACGACTTTTGTACACTAACGACCTGCAGTCCACATGAGAAGTTCACGAGCTAAGCATTCCACTCCAGCTGGCTTGTTTTGCAAACACAAGACAACACACAGCTACAGATGAAGCCTGTGGAAGCGGATTATTGGGGTTAAAAGGAAAAATTATGATGCATGTGCGATTGATACAATGATTTAGCATCTCCTGGCAAGAAACTGCGCACAAGCCAACTTTAAGAGTTACGTTTCTCGCTGTAAGAAATACAACCTTTCAATGATAGAGCTATGTGTAAATTGGATATTTTTTGTTTTAACACTCCAACCATACAAGAAGAATGTCTGAAAAAACAGTACCAAACTTGAACAATATAAGTTTCATATTGGAAACCTGCAAAATAGTAAAATATATGTAATTAATTATGTTAAATTAGACATTCCTTATTCAAAACTAATGAAAAGATTTTCCATACAAATTTTATATATATTATTTACCCTGTAAGATTCATATAGGATTATTCATAAAAGTATACATTTTCACTTCTAGCCTTTCTTACTTTAAAAAAGTAATTTTTTTCCATTGACTACGAATATAAACCATTGGAACAAACTGTATGCCAGTAGGTTTTAATGTCTTTGAACTATTAGCCTATTTGTCGTTAATATCCCTAAAATACTGAATGGGCTACTAAACTTAGGCGTTAAGTTAGAGTGCAAACCTTCATTTACATTTGGATATTTTATGAACACCTACTGCATATGATTATGTTTTGTTTAGCGATTTTATCGTGATTCCTTTTCATTATAATTTGTAACTCTTCCAACTTCTTCCAAAGTATATTATATCGGCTTACACTTGTAGCCATAATACTTTATATTTGATAAATTAGTGGTTGGCTTGAATATGTGGAAAAGTGTTCTAGCAGGCGTACCGTATAAGGCTACTTGCGGTATCATTTTTATAGATACATGATATGAATGATTAAGAGCACTTAAAACCGCGAGAACCGCTATAATCCAGTTCAGATCCATACCCCGAATGTAACTCGTAGGACATTAACACTTTCCTATTTACTCGTTCTACCCAACCGATTGACTCTGGGTGATAAAACATGGTATTGATTTTCTTAATGCAAAAGAATTCACACAACGAGTTAAGGAAATTATTATTAATTACACCACCCGAGTCAGAGATTATCATGTGTTGAATTCGTGTTTACTGATGTAGCACTCGTAAATTTTTCTAGCGCACTTAATTGCGGTTTTTGTTTTTTAGTGCTATTAATTCTGTATAACGTGTCAAGGCAACTATTAACACTACGAGGTGTTCATTTCCTCTGTCAGACTCGTAAAACCGTGTTAATAAATCTAGAACATATATATTATATATATATATAATATATGTATATATATATATATATAGATATATATATATATATATATATATATATATATATATATAGATATATATATATATATATATATATATATATATATATAATATATATATATATATATATATATATATTATCTATATATATATTATATATTATATATATATATATATATATATATATGTATATAGGTATTTATATATATATATATATATATATATATATATATATATATATATATATATAGATAATATATATATATATATATATATATATATATATATATATATATATATATATGTGTGTGTGTGTATATATATATATATATATATATATATATATATATATATATATATATATATATATAACAAAACCAGCATGCTGTACATATTAATTGTTAAATGTGCCCAACTGTTATGTGCTCCGTGTATTTCATGCAGAGGAATAAAAATGTAAAGCAATAAAAACAGCACTCAATATTCATGTCTGTATATACATCGTTAGTCTTTTTTTTTCATATTTGTATTTTAGTTTTTTCAGCTTGGTTCTTCAAAGCAGTAGTGCCTTCTGTACCTTTTAATTCATACGTTAATTATGTTCCTTTGTATTTTGACAAGCCACGAGTTTACCTTTAGGATAGATTTCTTTTATATACATCTTTGACTCGTGGTACCTTTAGTGTACCGTCAGATGATGCTTGCTTTCATCTTCTCATCTTCCTCTTGTATCGTGAACTGTAATTTCCCTTGTTTATTACGTTCTTAATTATCCAGACAGTCAATTCTTATCAACTTTTGAAACATTGAAACTCGTCTGGCTTCGGCTGCTGAATTTCCGTTTTACATTCTTGCTATAAAATTTTTTATAATTTAAAAACAATATTTCTTTCTTAATTATCCAAAAAGTTCATTCTTTTCAACTTGTGAAGCCTTGAAACTCATCTCTCATCGGCTACTAAATTTCCCAGTTTAATTTTTTTGCATTCATATTTTTTTTTTTTTATCAAATATTTACAAGTGCATTTTTTGGGACGTGTCTCGTTGTTTCATAATGACAGTTTCAGTCAAGGGAAAGTTGTAAGCTGATGGATGACCACTGAGGCAACGATGCCTTTCTGTTTGGCTGTCATCTAAAGGACAAACACAGTCTAGCCTGAAATCAAATATTGCCATAAAGGGTTAAAAGATGTTTAAGAAAATGCCAGGTTCTTTAGCTCAAGCGACGGATGAGATGATGTTTTGTTCGTTGTATATAACATTTTTTATTGTTCCTTTTGTTTATGGACTCGCGTCCTATGTCCCTCAAAACGCAATGTTGATTTTTTTGTTTCCTGTTGCTATAACCGTCTCATGTTTCTCATTGTTACAGTTTTTGCTTGCTAACTATTGCTATAATTTTTTCTTGTTCTCTATTGCTGTATTTGTTCCTGGTTTTTTATTGCTACAGTTTTTTCTTCTTAACTATTGCTATAGTTTTTTCTTGTTTTCTATTGCTGTATTTGTTCCTTGTTTCTTATTGATACGGTTTTCTCTTGTTTTCTATTGCTGTATTTGTTCCTCGTTTTTTATTGCTACGGTTTTTTTCTTGTTAACTATTGCTGCAGTTTTTTTCTTGTTTCATATTGCTGTAATTTTTTCCTTGTTTTCTATTACTACAGTTTTTTCTTGTTAACTATTGCTAAAGTATTTTTCTTGTTTCCTATTGCTGTAATTTTCCTTGTTTACTATTGCTACAATGTTTTCTTGTTAACTATAGCTACAATATTTTTTCTTATTAACTATTACTACAATTTTTTTCTTGCTAACTATTGCTACAATTTTTTCTTGTTAACTGTTGCTACAAATTTTCCTTTTTAACTATTGCTGCATTTTTTCCTGGTTAACTATTGCTAAAAATTTTTAACTATTACTCCATTTTTTTCTTGCTTACTATTGCTACAATTTTTTTCTTGTTAACTATTACTACAATTTTTTCTTGCTAACTTTTGCTACAATTTTGTTCTTGTTAACTATTACTACAATTTTTTTCTTGCTTACTATTGCTACAATTTTTTTCTTGTTAATTATTGCTACAAATTTTCCTGGTTAACTATTGCTACAATTTTTTATTCTTTCATATTTCAGTAATTTTCCTCGTTTCCTGCTTTTTCTCATTTCTTCTCTCTATCATTTTCCTCGTTCCCTATGGCCGTGAATGGGCTGTTACTTGGCCTGACTTGCAGTCTTCTAGTGCCATCTTTCTTCAAGTATTGCTCAGATCCAAGTGTACAATGTTCAGTATATGCAACCTTCTGACAGGCCACTGCAGTGTATGTACTCCAGGCCTTAGGCTTATACGTCTGATACAGCCCTCTACAGCCTATAGTAGATTCACATCAACCGTGCATTTGATGTCTAGGCTCCTGATTGGCTGTTGAAAAGTCAAACACAGGGCTGGAAACTCTGAGTCTCTCTCGAGAGTTCACATAGGCAGGATGTATATTCCACCACTCTTGAGGGATACGTCTTTCAAAAGTATCCCCCAGGAGAGGTGGAACATATATCCTGCCCATGTGAACTCTCGAGAGAGACTGAGAGATTCCAGCCCTGTCATTGGCTTATCAACAGCCAATCAGGAGCGACGTATGGGACGGGGCTAGACATCAAATGCACGGTTGATGTGAATCTACTATAGGCTGTAGAGGGCTGTATCAGACGTATAAGCCTAAGGCCTGGAGTACACGAGCCACTCTGTGGCGCCACAGAGTGGCGTCTGTGTGTGTGGCGGGGATATGTGGCTTTTGCCACAGACACTTCGTGTGCTCGGCATAGCTTATAAACAATGGACACCTATGGGAAGCCACATCCCACGCCACACACCGACGCCACTCTGTGGCTCCACATAGTGGCTCGTGTAGTACTCCTGGCCTTAAGGTAATCATGTCGTAGTGGTTAGCAGCCCATGCCTTGTAAAGTACTTTTCTATTAGAACACGTATCATGGACAGTACTAACCATAGATTCTCTTCAGTAAGAGAAAAATAAGTGTTTTTTTTATTTCACCACAAAAAAGTACGTATTCGTTGTTGTAATGTACTTACATGGTATTTTTGGACGTTAGCCATTTGTTAAAGTAGTTCTGTGTAGTCAGTTGAATATTCTAGTGATAGTATAACAACGAGTCACGTCGCAGTGTTTTGTTATTGGTAATCGTTCCCAAATTACTTTTCTTTGGAATATTACTGACGGCTTAGAGCAAATTTGGTCTTCATTTGTAGCTGCTGTTGCTGCCATCCATTTCCCATGATTTTCCTACTGTATCATGATGTAGAACATGTTATTTCTGTTATTATTAGTTAATATTATAAAGTTCGTGTTATTTTTTTTTATTTCATGAACACTTCGTTAGCAACAAATACTTCGTTGTATTTATTTATTTCTTTGATACATTATTTATTTATTGCCTCACAATGAACATCATAATTCACGGGCAACAAATACTTCAGTGTATTATTTATTTATTTATTTAATTATTTTAGTATTAATTCTTTTTATTTTCTCACATGAGCACCATAATCCATGCTTGTAGATGTATTTTTTCCATTGATGTCAAATACCTTGTACCCATACTGTGCTAAGGGCGCACCAGCACAGGCTGATATAATGTTAGGGGCACTGGGTTAGACCTGAGATTCAAATGGGTACCTTTGCCCAGTGAGTGAAATCACCGAAGATTCGGCGAGTGACCACGCCTCCTTTCCCCCTTGCCTGTCAAAAATATGTCGTTTTGTGTGTGTTTTGAATAAGGTTGTTCTCTCTCTCTCTCTCTCTCTCTCTCTCTGACATTCAGCTTAGATTCTAATTTCACTTTTTGAATTAAATGAACCCTCCAATCCAACCCATTCAATTCGTTTAGTCTCTCTCTCTCTCTCTCTCTCTCTCTCTCTCTCTCTCTCTCTCTTCGTGACATTTATCTTATATTCTCTTTCACTTTTTCAGTTATAGATTGAGAAAACATCCAGTATTATCCAGAAAGCATGCTTATCTAGACTGTATGACAGAGACCATGATGAAAGACCTGGAAGTGTACGTACTGAACGAAAAGACTAAAATGTCAGACTTGTGATGAAACGAAAGAGAAAGATGGATGTTCCTCAAGACCGAGAGAACAGCTTTATTCGAGACGCAGGTCCCTTGATCTCACTGGAGGGGAAGGGTGAAGGAGTTTTAAGTATAAAGAAGGGGGGAGGGGTGGGGGTTAGATCAGGTCACCTGTGACCACTGAGTCTTCCTGGCAGTTCCGCGGGCTCAGGACGCTACAGTTTGCCACCTCTTGCCCACCGCCGTTCCAGTAGCGTCTCAGGCCAGGACCGCCGCAGCCTGATTTCATCCGGCCTCAGCAAGTACCTCTTGAACCACCGGCGGCGCCCCTCCGAACCAGCCTCGGCACCAGGATCCCGCACCTCCTCCCTGCCCCGGACCCCTAAGAATTCCCGACCAGGATCCTCCTCGAGTTCCCGAGTGCCGACCCTGCCACCCACCGTGTCCGGGCAGTCTAAATCGGCCCCTCCAATTGGTGCCTCTCGATAGCTGATCCCAGTAGACATAGAGGGTTGGCTGCCGAGGGCTCTTATCGTTGTAGCATCTTGCAGTGGATTGTAGACAGCTTGTACCAGTCGTCTTAGAAAAGTGTGCTTTTAGATTCCAAGGCCAGAACAAAGCTGGTTATTTCACTTCCTGCTCCTCCAACTCTTACTCTTTATACCTCGTTTGGCACTGTAGTTTTTTTATACGAACTGTTTCAAATATATATACGTCGCTTGGACAGAAGGCTATCGTCAAGAATTTCATAGCCGTCTGTGAAGCTGAATGATCTTTCAGTCTAAGCGAGCTGGAACACGTTCCTGTCCCCTAAAACAAGCTAAGCCTTTGCCTCTTGATTGAGGTCCCCCTCACATGTAGTCAGTCAGTGTTTCTATTCGTAGTTAAGTCTAGGTTAGATCCGGGCACAGTAATCTAAGCCAAAACAGTTGTGTGATACCACTAATATCTGCATGTCAGTCATGAAAAAGGCACCGCATCATTAGAGTCAAGTATGTTGATGATTTTGTCACGACGCGGTTGGTCTTGACCCGAGATGATATAGTCAACATTTATGCTAACATGTCAATGGCGGCTGTTATGTGTATGGCAGAATGAAATGTATGCATGTACATGATTTATTGCATTGTGTTACTCTACGTGAGATTATTAAAGTCAGTTATGGATAGGACACCCACTTAGATCGTGATCCACACTCATTTTGTCAAGTTTGTTGAGATATTCATGAGTAGCATTTCAGATCTTAACTAAGAGTTCTTATTTGATAAAGAAGTCCTACGCTACAGAGATGGTCTGACAATTGCCAGGCTCCCTTGTAAGACTCAACAGTCCCATTCACTGATCATCGCCACAGTTAGGTTCTTTTTCGAGACCCAGTACTCAATGGAACAAAAGTGACAACACCGTCACTGGAAGGGGAATCTAGTCGGGGGTTTTTTTGAGTGACGTCGGGGAAATGACCCATGCCCCAAGGCTGCTAGTCATGACCTCATAAGGGTATCATGTCCGTGACCCTTGAGTGTGTCACGTGTCTGACTCCCTTACTCCCCTCGGGCACGGGTGGTGCTTCCCTCGCGGGGCATCGTCCTGGCTCCTTGGGCGTTTGTCAATCAGTTCGGCGTCATCCTCTGCCCCTGGTACGGCCGGTTCCCACGTTCCCTCCCTGCCGCCCATATCTGGTGCCCTTCCTGGCAATTCACCCGATCCAGATCCGTCTGAGCTACGACACGGCCTCAAGAACATCAGCTCCATCATTGCCAGGTGGGTGAAGTCCTCGTTCTGTATGGTGCTCATCTCACACCTGGCCGAGGGGAGGGACGAGTTCGCTCTTGGAAAGTCTTGCATGTCTTCGTGAGAACTCTAGAGTAAAATGGGGTGACAGTCACTTGCTGGTGTATGTTCGGGATTCATCTGTCAACTTTTGAACATATTCGAACTTCTAGTAAAGTAGCCTCCCCAACTCGGCCAGGTGTGGTACTAGTACCTGTGTCTTTATATCAATAGATATTTTCTTGTGATTACTTCATTACTGATATTTTGATTTTATTGTATATCAGTCTACGAGAAACTAAATAATACTTTGATATTTCTGTGTATACATAGAGCTATTTAACCTTATAAGTTTCAAGCATATGAAAGTTATAGTCTTTTCCATCGTCAAATGGAGTTCATTATTTTCGAAATTCAGTTGCATTGCACAATGAAGGCTGCTAGAGATTTTATCATGTCTTTTACTAATGAGGTCGAACCGCGCCTTAATGATATAGTATTAATTTTTGTTTGATCCAAGAGATCCATTGTAGCCGCAGACAGTTAGCATTTACACAACGAAGTTAAATTTATTCTGAGCATCACCAGTCAAAATGTTTTTACTTGTTTAAACAATAAAGTATTTGAGTTGAATGTGCAATTCAGGTCTTGTTTTCTGCCTTCGATAGATATGAAGATTTTGTTGTCATAAATATCTCCCATTAAATTGTAAAACTATTCAAATAGTTCTGGTTTGTCTCGTAAGTTTCCTGAAAAGATGCTTATCAGAAATTCAGATGTTCCTTTGGTTTTGAGTAGAGGTTCACGCGTCTCAAATTTGGTCATTGTTTCAAATGGTTCATAAACTTCCTTTGTGTTTCTTCATTAGGATTCGTGATTCTTGTTTATAGTTAACCAGTGATTCACGCTCGTGAAGGTATAATGATTCTTCTTTATCACTTCTTGAGAGATGATGTGATAATGGTTCTTGCTTACAGTAGAATAAAATGTATAATTTAGGCCAAAGACCAAGCACAGGGGCCTATGAGGGCATTCAGCGCTGAAACGGGAATTGATAGTAAAAAGGTCTGAAAGGCGTAACAGGAGGAAAACCTCAAAGCAGCTGCACTATGAATCAATTGTTAAGAGAGGGTGAAGAGTAAGATGGAAGAAAGGCAATATGAATGGAGGTACAGTAAAAGAAATGAAAGGGTTACAGCTAAGGGGCCGAAGGCACGCTGCACAAAACCTTAGGTAATGCTTACAGTGCACCGCATGAGGTGCACTGACGGCACCACCCTCCTATGGGGTCGTACAGTAGAGTGACGATCCTCGCCTACTGTCGAGTGGCTCGACTTTCTTTTGTTTTATTTATGATTCTATCCCACGAACCCCGTAGGGGGATAGTGCCGTCAGTGGCCCTCATGTGGTGCACTGTAGGTATTACTTAAGGTTCTTTGCAGCGCCCAATCGGCCCCTAACTGCAACCACTTTCGTTCCTTTTACTATACCTCCTTTCATATTCTCTTCTTTCCATCTCACTGTCGACCCTCTCCTAACACTTGATTCATGGTGCAACTGCTTTGAGGTTTTCCTCCTGTTACGCCTTTCAAACATTTTACTGTCAATTTCCATTTCAGCGCTGAATGACCTCATAGGCCCCAGTGCTTGGCCTTTGGCCTAAATTTTAAATTCAATGCAACTCTATCCCACGAAAACGCTTAACGAAAATTAATTAATTGTAGTGATTTTCCTTTTATGACGGAAGGGAGAATCATTGTTCTTTTCTCGTCCCACCTGTACCTGAGGCCCTTTGAATACATTCAAGGCCATTGAATGTATTTGAAGTACCTTCCAGTGACGTATCCTGGGGGTTTTACAATCCTCGCTTAAAGTTACTGCGGCTTTTCAGACGCCCCGGCTCCCAAGGACTCACGCCCATCAACCGCCACTCCTCCGTCGACGCCATCGATGACATCAAGGACTCTCCGGATTCGCCCGGGCTCCCCAACACAATCAGGAGAAGGTCACTGTGTCCTTACAAAGGTCTAGTTCCTTACTGATTAAAAGTCAAGTGGTACGTACGAAGGATTCGGGGTTTGACGTGTTCTGTTTGTTTACATAAATCCGTTTTCTATGTTTGTTGCGGGAATTACGTTTTCTCTGTTTGTTTACATAATTATGTTTTGTGTGTTTTTCACATAATCACGTTTTGTATGTTTGTTGCGGGAATTACGTTTTCTGTGTTTGTTACAGGAATATAGATTCATGTTTTTTTATACGTTTTGTATGTTTGTTGCGGGAATTACGTTTTCTGTGTTTGATACAGGAATATAGATTCATGTTTTTTTATACGTGTAATTGTGTTCATCTTCTATTTCGTAGCGCCTCAGTGGCGTGGTTGGTTTAGTGTTTGCTTCTCACCTCGGCGGTCGCGGGTTCGATTCCCGGCCATTCCATTGAGGAGTGAGAGATGTGTATTTCTGGTGATAGAAGTTCACTCTCGACGTGGCTCGGAAGTCACGTAAAGCCGTTGGTCCCGTTGCTGAATAACCACTGGTTCCATGCAACCAAGGCCTTGCATGCAACGTAAAAACACCATACAAACAAACAATCTTTTCTTTTGTCCAAGTTTTATCATACTTTTTTTTCATTTCTGTATATTCGCTACGTCAAGAATTATTTTTTTATCTACATTTTATTGTTGCAGCGGTTCTTTTGCAATTATGATCTGCTTGTAATATAATAAGAATAATAAAAGTAATTTATAATTATTATTATTTCACATCTAGTTTTTGCAGACAGTAGTAAATTCTGCTCGCTACAGCGATTTGTAGACACTGAAAACTAACTTCGTAGCTCTACAGAATCCATTTTTTGCGCTTACTCGGGGAGTAAACCTACAAACTATTTTATTGTTGTTGTTTAGGGGGTAGGAAAGGTCTATGGAAGGCTAAAAAGGTCTGAAAAAGGGTTTAGTGTTGCGTTAAAGTTACAGGAATTTTAGGATACGATAATTACGAGTTATTTATTGGAAAGAAAATTTGAAGAATAAATAATGTGAATGTTAAATGGTACGGAACATTTATTTATAATAGAATATAGCATATTAATGTTAAATTTCGATGGTGAAACAAGGCTATGTTTGACCATAGATTTTAAGACATTTTGAGTTACGTATATAACGTTTACAACTTACGCATGAGGGGAAAATTTTTCACGCGTCCCGAGTAAGCTGGAGGTCGGATCGTGCCTCGTTCTTTTGGTTGTTAGGTCAGGCGAAATGGAAATTCCTTGGCAGGTTTATTTTAAAGGAAAAGGAATTTATAACCATCTTCCTCATCCTTCTCGGTATTTTGAAATTTTTATACTTTCAGACACTGTAAATATACTTTATAAATATCATAAATATACTTTTAAAGGTATAGTAACCGCATGATAAATATATGGCATGATAACTTCATCCTGTAGAATTATTCGATAACGTTTTATTAGATAAAATATGCTGTAAGGTTTTTTATTCTTGTGCTTTTCTTGTATAGCTTTGTTAACTAGTTAAAATACGTGAGCATGTTTAGGAAATAAGACATCCATCTGATTTTGTAGATAATCATTGTTTTTACATATGCTTGTAATCACTAACAAGTAATGAATGCAGTAATATTCCTATGCTACTTAATTTTAATATTGCAAGGTATGAATCGTTCTAGAGGTACAAGTTCCTGTAGAACTGATGATGATAGAAAGTAATCACACTCAATCAGTATGAAAGGAAGGACGCAGTTCACATAATCTTGTAGTAGCCCTTAGTGTGAATGATTCACTTAGGTATACTAATCAAAGCTCACTAGCTTGGAAAGATGAGACATTTAGCAACAGCATGCGTAGATGATTCACTTAAAGATTAAGTTACACATAGACATGGTAGCATGTTTAGATGGTGGATACATGGATATGTATCATCAGTTGAAACACGATACAAGGAAAGAGTAAGAACCAGGACAACCTCAGTGGACAGAGTGGTTCCAGAACCTCCTGCTGGTCACCATCGAATCTGTGAGGTTCTCACCAGAGACGGTGGATGATCACTGAGGTCGTCAGTGCATGGCCTCCAACGACTCATCGACACTTGCCGCCAATATGCAGAGGAATTTGATATAATCTACAACGAAACCAAGACCCAGTGCATGTCGCTGCTCCCGAGATCGCTTAAGCATATTGCAGAACCACAGATTTTCCTCGGAGACCATCGGCTGGAATTTGTGCGCGAATTTCCGTATTTGGGTCACATTATTACCGACGACCTAAAAGATACGGCAGACATTGAACACAGGCGTCGTAAACTATGTGCAACTGGCAACATGATTGCAAGGAGGTTTGCCTTCTGTCACCGAGACGTGAAACTGCTGCTCTTCCGCTCGTACTGCTACAGTATCTATGGGTGTTCCCTCTGGACGAACTATACCCGAGAGACCATGAGACGTATCGCTGTTGTGCACAATGACATTCTGAGACGCCTCACAAACACTCCACGCTACCACTCCGCCACACAGATGTTCTTAGAAAACCACCTGGACAATTTAAAAATCATTGTAATGTGAACAATGTCCAGCCTGGTAACCCGAGTGAGAAACAGCGGCAACTCGCTCATACAAAGCATCCTAAGGAGTGAAGCAAGAAGAAGATCTAAATTGTGGGAAAGATGGGAAAATGAGGCCTTTGTCCCCTAAAGGACTTAATCTCTGTATTAGCAAGATGTCATCTGCAGAATTTGTCATTATATTTATTGCTGATATTTAATTTTTTCATTATTTCTGTGATTACTATCAAATTAAAGTTTTTTTTTTTTGACATTCAGTTTATGTATTTAGCCCTCTGGACCTGACTACTGTAACCACCCAAGGTCTCTAGTTGAAATTCAAGTTATATCATCTGTGCACTAACTGTTATAACTCTCAATGCATTTTTTTTCTCACCAATATTATTACTATTACCAGTATTATGATTACTATCTTTTATGCTACCTCAGCTATTTTGTGGATAAGTGCCGATTACTCATTTTTCCTATCATGTTGACTCATATATCTAGATTGTGTATGTTACTGTGTATTTTGTATATTCATTGTATATGGCCCTGAACCGAAATAAAGGATATTATTATTATTATTATTATTATTATTATTATTATTATTATTATTATTATTATTATTATTATTATTATTATTATTATTATAATCTTTCGTGGCATGATTTGGATCCCTCCTTGATCGGTTGCAGATCCCTGGCATGCCCCAGCGATGACAACTTGTCTGTGGCCAGACTTTGACTGGAGAGCCCCTCCACCAGAGCTAGGTAGGTATAAGGCGTGGGGAAAAAAAAATTTCACTGCGGGATCAGAACGCAAACTCACATACCTGCACGGCGTTCATCGCATGCTTTCTTGCTTGCTGCATGGCTTCTATGTTTCTTGAGTTTGATGTCAATCGAGTCACTTTGATAAACTGTGTTTTGTTGTACAAGGATCTGATTTCAGCGGGTGTGCAGCGCAAGTTTTCACACAGTTGCGCTTTTGTCATGAAATCGGCCGCATTTACGTAAGTGGAGCATTTTTATCTGCATTAAAAGCACTATTATCAGAATGGCAATTTTTGCGACGGAACTCATGTCGCATCCAAGTGTGGTGAATGTTGAATACTCTGTGAAATGCTGTTGAACCGTGTCAAGGTAAGAAGGAATGCCGAGTGCGTCGCCTTTTGTTGACATAAAAATAGCAGTGGGTGTCTTCAGTCAGTGTGTGTGCTTTGCATCTCACGTGTGATTTGCAGCGCAAAATACCGCGACCTATGCTTTGGACAGTGTTACAATTTGAGACAAAGTTGGCTTATAATGACAGCGGTGACCCTTCGGAATCGATAAATACCCAACGAATCCTACATAAAATAGGTAATTGTATTTTTCACTGACCGTTCAGAAAACTTCCTTTCTCCAATTCTTGACTATGTTTGATGTGTGCTATGGAAATCATCACTTCACACATTTTCTCTTTATATTGTAAACATCAGTATCATTACTACGGCTGCTCAATCAACATCTCTTAGTAATCCCAGTACCCTTGTTGCAGTTAGAATTAAAACCAAAAATGCAACAGTAACCCTTGCACCATAAAGTTTTCAATTTGAACCGAGTGGTTTGGTTGGTCAGTGATACTAATTAAAGACAATCAACTCTATAGAAATAAAGAGGCAAATACGATTCTGCAGCAGTAAAGTGAAATAGATAAGGTCGACCATGTCTGAGCTGTCATTTTACAGCCAAAAGTTGGATTCATATTGACCGTCCTGATCTTGTTCGCTTATGAGAAGTATTTGAGGAGTCACGCAGTCTCAAGTGTCATGTGAATTTTCCCTCAGTCCCGTTTGTTTGTGCTTTCTCGAGTGGAATTTCGCTTGTGCTTCTACGACTGACAATTCGTGTGAACAACGTACACCACTTTTGTCTTTGTTGTACTTTAGGGCCAAGATATAGCATCAATTTTTATATCATTATTAAAAGAAGAACGAGGAGGAAATGTAAACCAGAGTCAGATATGTAGGTATGTCTAGAAGTTGTTACGGACTTACTTGTTCTCTGTTTCTCTCTTTGTCAGAAAATGTTCAAGCATCATGATCTCACTGTAGATAAGGCTATAGTAGATTCACATCAACCGTGCATTTGATGTCTAGGCCTGTCCCTTACCACGCTAATGATTGGCTGTTGATAAACCAGTCTCAGGGCTGGAAACTCTCAGTCTCTCGGGAGAGTTCACATAGGCAGGATGTATGTTCCATCTCTCCTGAGGGAGGATACGTCTTTCAAAAGTATCCCTCAGAAGATTTGGAACATACATCCTGCCTATGTGAACTTTCTCGAGAGACTTAGAGATTCCAGCCCTGTCATTGGCTTATCAACAGCCAATCAGGAACGTCGTAAGGGACTGGCCAATACATCAAATGCACGGTTGATGTGAGTCTACTAAAGTATCTAACCCTGATACCTTAGAATCTGAATCGTTTATTATCATCATTATTCAGAAGATGAAGAACCCTGTTTTATGGAAGAAGCCCACCAAAGGGACCACTGACTTTGAATTCCAGCTTCCACAGAATAGTAAGGTGTTCGTTAGAAAGAAGTAACAGGAGGTAGTAGGAGATATACTAAAAAGAAGTACTATAGAGTTTTACCTCCAGGATACAGAAACCTGTAAGAACCCTTACATGCCATTCCTGTAAGAACCCCTACGTGCCATTTCTGTAAGATCCCTTACATGCCATTTCTGTAAGAACCCCTACATGTCATTTCTGTAAGAACCCTTACATGCCATTCATTCTCCTCCAGACCAATCAAGAAGCCTCCGGTGCGTCGTTAGAGTTTGGCGGCCTTGGCCCTCCCCCCGTCCCGCCGCCGCCGAGTCGGATCTGTGTCTTCGAGCGAGGGCGACGCTTCCGGCCTCCGGTCGCCTAAGGTCGCGGCGAAGGCCTGTGCCAAAGCCCCCCTACGACGGAGGGGCAGCAGCCTCACCCGCCTCGACAAGAAGGCAACTTCAGAGCGGATGCTGCTGATCGGCCGTCATCTCATACTTCTTTCCAATCATAAACAAGACGTTGTGAATGCTGTTGAGGGGGGTGGGGGCGCCCTTCCTGCCCAGCGTTTTCTAGCCCGAGGGGGAAGAAGTGGGCGTTGTCCGAATGATGTAATATATAAAGCTTCTATCTTTCAGACCGACTATATTTTTTCTAGCCTTTCTCGTCCTTGTGATTTCATCCCCCCCTCGTCTTTAGTTGAATTGTAAGCGTCCAGGGAGCCCATGGGAATCCCAGGTTGTTATCCAAGTGAGAGGAAATTAGAACTTTTATTTTATATTCTGTCCTTCGCTCTGTACTACCGTATCTAGTTGTGAACTTCGTGAGCAGCTATGTTCCCGAAAGACACGTGGCAGTTAATCATGACAGAGCGGTTGCTATATTTGATGGTTGTAGATGCAATGCGTGGCCGTTGCAAAGTACAAGTTAACCAAAGACCGAAAAATGATAGACGTCGGGAAAATGAACATTTGAGTGAGAGGTTCTTCTCCGATATTTGAAGCAAATTTTGGCAAGAAAGAACAGTTTGCTGTCGAGGTGCTTGATATGGGTTATCTTCTGAATATTAAATAACTATATATATATATATATATATATATATATATATATATATATATATATATATATATATATATATATATATATATATATATATATATATATATATATATATATATTATATATATATATATAATATATATATAATATATATATCGGGTACCATATGTAATGTGGGAGTGATTACTAGAAGAACATGTACAGCATTACGTTTATATTTCCGTACATAAAAATTCACTAGCGCGTCTGTATCGGGTGAAGCCTTATGAGATGAAATGTTACTTTTTTATACACACTCGGTGAGGACTGTACAGTTACGGTCTCACAAAGAACTCGTCAAGGTTTCTAAGGAATCTCGAAAGAAAGGTGATTTGAAATGTTGTTCTTCGGGGGTGGATGAACCAGTGCGGGGATTTCTGTAGGGTCTCTTAATGAGGAAATTAAATCCATATATTTGTTATGGACATTGATCTCAGTCAATCCTGGATATTATTTGCCTTACAAAGATCGTCAGAGTTTGTAACTGAAAATCTACAGCTTTGGTGTATAAAGCTCCTTAAGGCCGGTCCCCAGTATTGTACATAAGCGTGAGATGACCTACTGTAGATTGGCCTTATGATTGTATGAATAAAAGAAATATATATAGATTTTATATTCAACTTGATGTATATTGTTGCATTTTTGAGGACGAGTTATATGATTTGTTGTACTTCATCCTGACACATTCGTTGAAGAAAAAGTTCGTCGGTTTGACAAACTTCGGTCTGTTTCTTGAGTTATTTTGATAAATTTTAAGTTTGGGTTTTCCCCTAAGTAAGAAAAAACCATGGGTGAATGCAGTTTCCCCAACATAATCCTAAATAACCGGTTTTAAAATCTTAACTAGATCAAAGGGAATGCTGTTTATGCATTTTGCAGTATATATATATATATATATATATATATATATATATATATATATATATATATATATATATATATATATATATATATATATATATTTATATAAATATACATATATATACGTATATATTTATATATATATATATATATATATATATATATATATATATATATATATATATATATATATATATATATATATATATATATATATATATATATTTATTTATATAAATATACGTATATATATATATATATATATATATATATTATATATTTATTTATATATATATATATATATATATAAATACTATATATATATATTTATATATATATTTATATAGATATATATATATATATATATATATATATATATATATATATATATATATATATATATATATTTATATATATATATATATATATATATATATATATATATATATATATATATGTATATATATATATATATATATATATATATAATATATATATATATATATATATAGTATATATACATATATATATATATATATATATATATATATATATATATATATATATATATATATGTATATATATATATATATATATATATATATATATATATATATTATATATATATATATATATATATATATATATATATATATAATATATATAATATATAGATATATATATATATATATATATATATATATATATATGTATATATATATATGTATATAATATATATATATATATATTTCTGTAATGTATACATCATTCATTTGTAGTTTTCCTTCTTGTTCACTACAATGTTTCTTCGATCATCAACAAAGGTTTTGTTTAGCTTTTTTTTCAATGAGCAATTTCCGTCTGGAGCGTTTTAGTAGAAGGAATGTTAGGGCAACTGCATTCTTTGCGTATTCTCGAAGATCAATAAAGAATTATGGTTCTTATTTTTTTTTTTTTTTACAAAAAAATGTAACCCAAATCTAATTTTATGTTAAGTGAAATACTTCCGTTGATGCTTGTGAATTGTGTACCATAATAAAGAATGTATATTGTGGCTGAAATTATGATTTTCCTAAAAAAGTTTGTTGATAAACATTAAGAATCTCTTCCTCTCTCGTGGTAGCCTGCTTCTCACAGCCGAAAACCCGCGTTCGATCCCGGTACAGCAAAATATTCGCATTGCTACAAAACCATTTCATACATAACAATCAAACAGCAAGCAAGCATTCATGTATTGTCAGCGTCAAGAGGAAAAGTGAAGTGGCATTTGCTTAACCAAGATCAGCAAACCTCCAGTAGAGCATGATCACATCCGTTTCAAGAACAGTCAGAAAACTGCAAGTGTCTTCTTCTTCTTCTTCTTCTTTTCCACCGTTATCCCTACCCTAACGGGGGTGGTTGCCTGATGCGCCTTTCCTTACACCAGGCATGGTTTATAGTTTGGTAAATGGGTTTTTACGACCACATGCCCTTGCTGTCATCAACCACAGGTATTGGCGGTGGGCCTCGCCTTTGACTAAAAGGTCCACCCGTAAGGCAGCAGTTTCCACAGTTATTAGCGTTGGGCATAGCCTTTTTACTAAAAAGAGTAAGACTAATGCAGCAGCTGTCCTTTTAGTCGCCTTTTACGGCACGCAGGACTTAGGGTGGTAGTATTCTCGTACCCTTACCACGGGGTCGCTCAGAAAACTGCACGTGTCATCTATCGATTAAGGCCTAAGTATCTCTGTGTATTTGAGGGGTGTTAGGCGATACCCCAGAACCTGGAAGTGTCTCTCAAAAGAATAGTGAATATCCTTCAGACTATCCTCTGCTGCTTCGTCCTGAACAACCTCTCTAAATCAAACATACATACATAGACCAATACTCATTCCACAATGAACTAGTCACACATGCGTCTTCCATCAGACACGTGGCGCAGCAGCAACAGACGTCTTTTGTTTCTCCCACCTGCCTTGATGATGAACCATAGTGTCAATCAATGGAGTAGCGATCTCCCTGCTAATGTGTGACCTTGAGCGGCTATATTATTATCTTATTATTATTATTACTATTAATATTATTATTATTATTGTTGCAATAATGAAGGAGACCCTCTTTCAAACAAGTATTATTGAAAGATGTTGCTGCGTCAGCTGCATTTAACTTGTAAATAGTCTTCTTTATTTTTCTAATAACTGCTTTCTCTCTGCAATTACAACTGGCGAGTATTGCGCCAA
>NC_061099.1:26710794-26736745 GCF_015104395.2 Macrobrachium nipponense | reverse complement strand
ACCGGATGTATTGAATGCGCGTGCCCAAATTGTCTGGATGTGGGTCCAGGGGATTCCTGCTCGAAAAATCTCGCGGTTGACCGGCTTTAGCACAACAACTGTTTACAGGTGGATTCGGAGGTGGCAGAAGGAGGGCAATGTGTATTCCAAAATGAAGAGCGGCAGACCGCCATGCTTTTGTAAACAGTTTTAAATGGAGAGATATGCTGCCTGACGGAGCGATAAATCGTTGTAATAATAGAATGAAATTAATTTCCATGCATTTACCTGCATTTACGTAGCGACGTTTCCATCGTAGGTGTGATAAATTTTCAAAGTAGAAGTAGTGTAAGTCTCGTTGTTATCGAAAGAGAATAATCTCATATTCTTTGAAATTACGAAAAGTCTTTCTGCATTTAGAAGACCAGTAGAATATCTTCCTAGTATAATCTGGTTGAGGTCATAATATCTAATGCCTAAAATTCCTGAAATCTTTTTGATCTTTTAATATACTATGTGTACCCCTTGTCTGTGAATATATATATATATATATATATATATATATATATATATCTATATATATATATATAATATATATATATATATATATATATATATATATATATCTTCCTAGTATAATATATCTGGTTGAGGTCATAATATCTAATGCCTAAAATTCCTGAAATCTTCTTGATCTTTTAATATACTATGTGTACCCCTTGGTCTGAATTATATTATAATTATATATATATATTATATATATATTATATTATATATATATATAATATATATTATATATAGATATATATATATATATATATATATATCTATATATATATATATATATATATATATATATATATATATATATATATGTATATATATATATATATATATATATATATATATATATTAATATATATACTATATATCTATATATTTATATATATATTATATATATATATATATATATAATTATATATATAATATAATATATTATTTATTATTTTATATATTATATATTATATATTAATATAACTATATATATAATTATAATAATGATATATATTATATAATTGTATAGTATATAATATATAAACATATTATATATGTATATATATATATATATATATATATATATATATATATATATATATATATTTATATATATATATATATATATTATATGTATATATATATATCATATATATATATATAATATATATATATATTATAATATATTAATATATATATCACGTTTATAAAAAAGGATACGTTAAATGGACTAATATGGCTAAGAAAGAGAATAACGAATAAAATGTATACCAAGAAAGAATTTTTTTAATTTTAGCCTTCAATTATTTCAAGTATTTCCTTTAATTTCGCACCTGTTGTCATCATGAATGGCGATAAAAGAAAGTAAAATCTTAAATTTTTTGTTCACTGAAATAATGAACATATACTTTGTATCTGGGAACCTGAGTTGACCGAAACTTTGATATAAAGTAACTGTTTATAATCATTTAGTTTAAGATACTAATATATAAAAATTATGGGAATCTGCGGTAATTTAAGTAAAGACATAACCTAAATCATCCCTCAGGATGTTTAAGGATCTAATTTAGTGAATTGTGTTTAACTCAGTCAATACTTATTTATCTATTATTTAAGTTGCTTATACTTAAATGTACTTATCATATGAATAACGTTTTTCTTTTAAGGTTTTGATGGAATAGCAATGAACACGGTAAAAATATGAAAATAATTGAACCTGTGTATATTGGTCAGTGAATCATTTAGTCTCTAATAAGAAAAAAAAACATTTTGAGAGAAGAATTATCCGCAATGGAAGTTTCATTACTCTGATTTAGAACTCTAAAAAATTCACTTATACAATCCACAATCTAACTGATATAAAAATATTTCTCCTATAAACAATAGATAACTTATAGGTATTTGGTAGAAATAAACGTGTAACTTTAAACACTTCGAGCAATATAATATACGTATCTTTTCCATAACCCCACTAAGAACTCCAACATTCACTTGATATATATATATATATATATATATATATATATATATATATATATATATATATATATATATATATATATATGTGTGTGTGTGTGTGTGTGTGTGTGTGTGTGTGTGTATGTGTAATGTGTATATATATATATATATATATATATATATATATATATATATATATATATATATATATATATATATATATATATATTTATATATATATATATATATATATATATATATATATATATATTTATATCTTATATATATATATATATATATATATATATATATATATATATATATATGTATGTATATGTATATGACTGGTAAAAATTTTCTGTTACAACAGAATTCCATCTAATAAAAAGAGCCCATAAAAACACCAAAATATAGAGAGAATAGTACTATATTCCAGAGACTGCTGTCTCCCTCTTCAGGTAGATGAATGAGAAAAGTTTACAGAAAAGGTGGTATTTATACCAAGAGGTCCATCCACAGGCAAGCCAATTTAGGTCACCCCCGCTGATAATCTTCCTTTAATCTTCTTAAGCGTTGGTTGAATGAAAACCTTGTCGATCGTATCTGAAATCCATGCTCCTTTTGAAACATTTAGTTTTAAATCTAGGCTTATCCTTTGCCCTTATGCCAGATCGCAAAAACAACCTAGACTTCATAGTCTAGGTTGATAAATTCATATCTGACAAAAACTACAACCTTGAAGAGATGTGTTTAAAAGGAGTGTTACTGAATGCATTAATTGACCTAAATAAGAAATATCCTGTTCCCCGTAGATTCATGATAGCCATCCACTCCCTAAAAAAGTTAGATTTTATAATAAGTAGATCCGACAAAGACGGCAAAATCGCAATAATGGACAAAGACTTCTACCTCGACAAAATCAACCAGCTCCTTAGCGACACAAACACTTACGACAAACTGACAAAAAATCCCCTCCAGAACGCTCCCACTGAATTTTTTCGGAAAGTAAGATTAACTGGCCAAGACAAAAAGAGTATTGAACCATTAGAGAAATTTAAAGTAATTAATCCTAAATTACCCTTTTTTTATGGCCTTCCCAAAACTTACAATGACAATCATCCATTCAGACCCATCGTTTCATGTGCCGGAGCTTTCAATTACAAAATTTCTAAATGATTAGATGGCCTCCTCTCCCCTTGTTTAGGCACTTTTTCTCCCAGTCACATTAAACATTCGGAAGATTTTTGTCACAAATTCAGAGAAGCACATATACCACTTCACAACATAAAACTTTTAAGCCTTGACATAGACTTCCTATTCACAAAAGTACCAGTACAGGACGTTCTTCAGTTTTTAGGGAAAAATGATCCCCCTATTCAGATCATTTCCCATTATCGCTTGACAAAGTAATAAAGTTAGTTGAATTATGTGCATCTAATAACGTATTTTCATTCGGGGAATCATTCTACAAGCAAAAATTCGGGTGTAGTATGGGTAGTCCTTTAAGTCCTGTTTTAGCCAATCTGTACATGGAATACTTTGAAACTACAGTAATAAATGCAATAAAACCCAAAAACATGCTGTGGATGAGATATATGGATGATATTCTAACATTTTGGGATAATAGGTGGGGCAATTTTAATGAATTCCTCTCAATATTAAACGCATTAGTGCCCAGCATCAAATTTAAAGTTGAATGGGAAACAGACAACAAAATTCTTTTTCTTGATGTTTTAATAATCAGAGACACGACAGAATACAAATTTACCATATACAGAAAACCAACGTTCTCACTTTCATACATCCACTACTTTAGCTATCACGACATTGCTATCAAGATAGGTGTAGCCAGCAACCTGTTCTTAAGAACCTTACGAATTTGTTCCCCAGATTTCCTGGAAAAAGAATTTGAACTAATTCGCAAGCAACTGTCGTCTTTAAAGTATCCTGACCATATAATTGAGAAAGCAATTCACAAAGCAAACATTATTTTCTACCGACCCCTAAAGACAAGACCAGAGATACACCCAATAATAAAATAAAAATTCCACACCTGGACACGATTAAGAAGGTGACTCAGACCCTTGGAAAATCTAACCCTTTTGCGTTTACTTACCCAAACACCTTAGCCAAATCCCTGATTAACGTCCAACAAAAGACATATCCCAAGGACACTGGGGTTTATCAAATCCCATGCCAGGACTGTGACCAATCTTACATCGGATTTACAGGTAAATCACTTCCCCAGAGATTAATACAACACAAACGGTCAGTAGGTATGGACAACAGAACTCAGCTATTTTCAACCATATAAATGAACATAACCATAGAATAAACTGGAATTTGTCACGTGTAATTTATAGCAGCAACTGCCGGCACAAGAGTCAAATGATGGAATTGGCCTTAATAAAAGAGAGGCAGGTAATGAACATCTCAAAAGGAGCATGGATTTCAGATACGATCGACAAAGTTTTCATTCAACCAACGCTTAAGAAGATTAAAGGAAGATTATCAGTGGGGGTGACCTAAATTGGCTTGCCTGTGGATGGACCTCTTGGTATAAATACCACCTTTTCTGTGAACTTTTCTCATTCATCTACCTGAAGAGGGAGACAGCAGTCTCTGAAGTATAGTACTTTTCTATATAATATATATATATATATATATATATATATATATATATATATATATATATATATATATATATATATATATATATATATATTCCACAGATAAACTGAAATGAGTCAAAACAGAAAGCTAAACGGATGTATTATGAAGGAACAGCAAAAGGGATGGGTAGATCACTAAAAATATAGATAGCTTTGAAGCGTCCCAAAGTTTTACAGGGAGAATAGGAAGCATTCTTCACAGCTACAATTAATGATGTTTAGAACAGAACGAAAAACAACTAATAGGGCTTTCCATTTGATGCCGATTGTTCCAAATTATGGGAGTGAACACATAAAAAATTTTAAACAAAATATAATGAATACACCAAAAAACCAATGTTTGCGGAAGAAGTAAGAGATTCAAAAGAGCAACAAAAATCTGATTATATAAATTTGGAACCCGTATATATAAATTTTCACAAAATCAAGGTTTATAGTAATAGCCGTGATAGTTTTGTGATTATAATTCAATATATGTAGTTTTTTATAATTAATCATGAAGCATGAAGCATAAATAGTGTGATTCTACAAAGTTGCAGACAAAACTGTTTATATAAAAAGCTACAAAAAAAATACTGATTTTGAATAAAGAACATATATTCATAAGCAGTCTGAATATATTTTACTTATTTTCTGTTTCAGCAATGAATGAAAAATCAGCAAAATGGACTTCATGAAACTTCTGCTGCTGATTTTTTTTCCAGGTAATAATTGTTTGTTCTTTGTTGCATATTAAGTAAAATCTCGACCGTTAATATTTTAGTTAGTTCATAAGTAGAGAAGGGAAGTAGTTTAGTAGTGGAAATTTATGTACTTTTGTAATTCTGCTTGTTTTACACTCAGAAGTTTCAATGATCTTTAGGGTGAATGCTAATACACAACGGAGAACCATTTGTGATTATATAATTCGCGTTCGGTATTAATCCCGATGTAGAGCGAATTGGATACTGTACGACATTTGTACCTTATGTCTGCGTATATTTACTACGGAATCAAAAGCTTACACTAGACTTCCGTTCCTTATATAAATATATATATATATATATATATATATATATATATATATATATATATATATATATATATATATATAATATAATCTTACTCTAGATTTCCTTTCCTTATGTGTGTATATATATATACATATATACACACACACACACACACATATATATATATATATATATATATATATATATATATATATATATATATATATTATATATATATATATATACATACACACACACACACACACACACACACACACACACACATATATATATATATATATATATATATATATATATATATATATATATATATATATATATATATATATATATATATATATATATATATATATATATATATATATATATATATATATATATATATATATATATATATATATATATATATAATATATATATATATATATATATATATATATATATATATATATATATATATATATATAAGGAACGGAAATCTAGTTTAAGTTTTTGATTACGTAATAAATATACGCAAACATAAGATACAAATGTCGTACTGTATCCAATTCGCTCTACCGGAAATAATACATATGCATTATAACATGCATACATGCATTAAGCTATACTTTGATATCTAGTTCGCCCTACCTCGGAATTAAAGTATTTTCATATATGTTAACAGAAGGGGAATTTTTTAGTTAATAATAAATTCGTCGGCTCGTGGGCTCGAACCACAAAACCAAGAATTCAAGACGAGAGGTATAAGTTAACACTGACTATTACCTACAAATCCCGGTGATGTGATAAAATTCATAATATGGCTATGTGCGACAAACACACTACAAAGTCATCAAGGTCGAGGTAGGTTGATCCCTACTCTAAAATAACGAATACCTGAGCCCGAAAAGAATTTGTAGGTAAGAGGCGGCGTTAACTTATGCCTCTCGTTATAGCCTTGTGGGTAAAGTGTCAATGCACGTCCTAAATTCTTGGTTCTGTGGTTCGTGTCCATGAGCCGACAAATTTCTTATCAACTAAAAAATTCCCCTTCGGTTAACATATATGAAAATATATTAATTCTGATGCAGAGCAAATTAGATAGTATAGGACATCTCTGGCTTGATGCATGTATATGAATCATGGTGATGTGATAAAACTCATAACATGGCTACATGCGACAAATGCATTACTAAGTTATCAAGATCGAGGAGGCTTGATGCCGGCTATAAAACAACGAATACCTGAGCGTGACAGGGATTTGTAGGTTAGAGGCGGCATTAACTTATACCTCTCGTGATATCCTTTTTGGTAAAGAGCGTAACTGTATGTCCTGAATTATTAGTTCCATAGTTGGAGCCCCTGAACCAACGAATTTCTTATCAGCTAAAAAATTCCCCTTCGGTTAACATACATGAAAATGAATTAATTCCTAGGTAATGCGAATTAGATATTAAAGGACATTTGTTGCTTAATGCGTGTATATGGATCACGGTGATATGGTGGAATTATTCATATATATATATATATATATATATATATATATATATATATATATATATATATATATATATATATATCTATATGTCTATATATATATATAAATATATATATATTATATATATATATATATATATATTATATATATATATATATATATATATATATATAGACATATATATATACATATATATATATATATATATATATATATATATATATATATATATATATATATATATATATGTTCTATATATATGTATATATATATATATATATATATATATATATATATATATATATATATATATATATATATATATATATATATATATATATATATATATATATATATATATATATATATATACACACCACACACACACATATACATATATATATATATATATATATATATATATATATATATATATATATATATATATATATTCACGTGCCAGCCGTGGTTTCTTGGGTTCAGGGAATAAAATTTCAATTGATTAAATTGATTGACTAGATCAATGACTTAACTCAATTTGAATGCATTTGTAAAAGGGTAACTGAATCAGTGATTGCATAGGAAGAACGAAATGGGTTGACAGCGAACAAAAACTAGTCAATTGAGCAATGTGAACAATATATTAACTACCAAAGTTGTTGTTTTAAAAGAAAAAACGATGCATTCACTAAGCTTAAGCATAATTTCACTAAAAATGCAAGGGATATTAAAGAGGCTTCTGTTGAAACCCTTGGCACTGTCGGCTTTGTTAAACAAGGTTACAAATACTAACTAGTGCCACATTAGGTACGAGTTGATAGCTAAATTAGCTAAACTAATTGTATAGTTAACACTTAGAGTAAAACACGATTCCTTCATCGGGTCTGACACAGAACAGCTACGGCTACGTATCACTACAAATAATAGTGTCTATAATCACTGATTAGATTCTTCATTTTCAACTATTTTTGTTGAACACTTGAATGAGACACAGGTAGACACAACGGCATTGCAGGTACAATCTGCAAGATATCCAGAATTGTAGCGACTGAATCCTAGGGATATTGTAAAGAATTTACTTTATATTTTGAGGAGTGAGCGCAAAGCAAAACTTCATTAAATCATGCGTTAGGTTTTAAGGAAAATATTACTTGAAGGCTTGATGCCGAGAATATAACTATAATCCCTTATTAAAATATGACTATCATTGCAAAGTGAGAATTATGTCCCTTCACTAGGCCATGTTTTGAGGATATATGGATGTGAATAGAGAAGTTGGTTAAGGAATGGGAGCTGGGATTACAGACACTGGGTTAAATAAAAAATAGTTCTCTCGGCACATTATCTGCTATGTCAGTGGACTTCAATGTTTGTTGTAGTGTTAGCCAGTAGTGATGATGGCTGAGTAAGCTGGTATCTTCTTGTTGCCTATGAAGGGAGTAAGTAGGGGTGCAACTGGATTGGCTGATTGCACCAGGTCATTGGATAGGAGATCTTGGCTGTGGTGAGTCTGGGATTCGTCTGTCATCTGAGTCCGTTTCAGGAAGGGCTCATAGGCTTCTAGTGTAAGCTAAGGCACTGGACCGGATGAGTCCCTCTCAACTTGAAGGGTGGACAACTGAGGTCCAAATGATAACTGCTGTTGTAGGTCTGTCGTGGTAAGAGCCTCCTCCCCCTGATATGGCTTCCTACAATACTGGTTTGTAAGTGCTATCCCCGGCACTTATATCCCCAACTGCAGTCACCATCTTGGATATTTTGAATGTCGACTTACGCTGTTCTTAAGTCAAAAGGAGGATCTTTCAAATCCCCAAGGGATTGCTGAAAGAGAACAATATTTCAACAGAAAAGAGGTCTCAAAGAATAACAATGGAAAGGGGCGTCACTGGGGAGAGGGAGCGTGACAGTGTCAAGGGGTCGGCCGCTAGAGCAGAGGTGGTAATGAAGGTATCAAAAGCGAAAGGAGAGGTGCGAAGATTAAGGCAAGTCCCAAATTATACTGTAAGTGGTAAAGGAAATTATACAAAATTGGATATGCATTTAGACAATAGGCTAAAGGGACGGATATTGCAGGGAATTGTCTAAAGGACTCGTTAACAGCTATGAAGATGTTCTCAAAGGGTATGTCGTAGTGTTTACTGCCACTAATCCGACAATTCTATGGGTAATTAGCTCGGAGTGGCTACATGTCGCGCTATTGTATTCACAGTGTTCTAAAGGAAATTTTAGGCTACAAAAGGTACGTTAAGCTGATTTAGGATTTATTTGATGATGAGACAAATTTTCCTTATTTTCCCTGGTACTCCAATCTGAAGGTAAAAAATAGCTTTGGGCAAATCACCTAGATTTTCTATACTGAAAAACACTCCACATTTTTCACATTGTTTTACTTTTCATGTTCTTTTGTTGTGGAAAATTAAGTGAGGTAAAATATGCAAGCATCATGAAGTGAAACATGCAGCAACTCCCCGCAAAAGATGCTTAATACAGTTGTGAATGTCTTGAAGAGAATGAGAGCAACTTTTGAATCCTAAAAATTAAACTCTCTCTCAAGGCACAGCCCCAAAGGAAAATTATACGATAGTACAACTTAAAATATGAATTAATTATAAATATAGACAAAAATTTCCAGCAACTTATATTAAGTAAAAAAAAGTACAAATCAAAATTTGCTTGTTTCAAAACTCTAAAATTATTGTCATAGTCTGCATGCCAGGTATCAAGTTTATTTTGGGGAATTCGAAATTTGACTACTCATAGTTGTGCCTTGTGCAAAAACAAATCTACTGACTCAAGGGGGCATGCATCTATGAACAGACATAAGAACCTCTGTTGAAAGCCACTAAAATTACTTTTCATAGGATTGAAGGTAAATGTAATTGTGTCCACTTATAAATACGATTTCCATAATATAACCAGAAGACTAAGTTTATAGGAGCACTGATGGCTCCGTGGTACCTTTGTCATTAATTACTATAAATCACAATAGAATAGCAAATGTGCCACCCAATTGCAGGCAGAATCACTAATCCTAAAGGATCACATAAGTGCATGGATATGGATCAAGAACTTAAACTAGCAACACTGAGTAACATTAAATTCTGGAGCACTGTAAGCAAGCATTAGGCTCCCACTGAAATCTCAGAAATAATATATCAAGACTTGGCACTGGCAGAACATGTTGAGTGGCACTGTTGGACTACAGGAAGAGGCACACAATGAGGTCATACCAATGACTGTAAAATGATAAAATGCAAAGTGAGAATTACACAGAATACTTGATTTATCAATATTACGTTAATGCAATGAAATTTACTGTTAGCAAGGTAGTACATACCAATGTCACTTTGTCACTTGTTTCACAAGAATTTCACAATTGCTTGAATTCACTTGGGTTATGAGAAACAGTTGAAACAGGGAATGAGTGCAAGGAAAAGCAGGTGAAGGGCTGACAGAACAATTTCCAGTCTTTTTTTTTATCTCAGTTCGTGGACAAGACGGATGTAGATCAAGCCAGGGCATTAGAGGAGGGTCTTTGGTCATTTGCAGGTCTTCACCAAGGAATAAAAAAGAAGGCACTCCTCACCAGACAGCACCCTCAGGAACTTCAGGAATGATAGCTTCAATAGGGTTGTCAGGTGGATGTCTAGGCAGTCATAGAGGAAGCTAGCTGGGTTCAGCATCAAGAGATAAGTAGGCTATTGCGGCAGGCCGAGACATTTGACATGACACTGCTTCAGAATGGAATGAGACCACAGTAACTGGCTAAGGCAAAGTGCAATTTGATGGGCCAGGCCAGGCCATATTTATACACAGTTTTAGGGAATCTGGAACCTTCCTGTCTAAACTAGATATGCATCTCCCAAAACTTGATTGAACTCCTCAGCCCTGTCCCAATGGTAGGTATGGAATTGGTTGTTATTCCTGGCTCTCCATATGGGTGAGCTGGATATGATTTATGCCCCATGGGTTGCACATGGAAGGCCTTGATTAAAGGGAGGTAGGCCGAGGAAGCGGCATCTGCCCCACCTGGTGAGTTGTTGGGGTCCTGGCTGGATCCGGGGTGTGCATTTGGGCAAAACCAGTTGTAGCACGGCCTAAGCATTGGTAAGTCTTTGGGGCGATGTTACTAACCTCTACAGGCCCCCCAGTGGAAGATTTTGAATCCTCATCAGTTTCTTTAGGAGCATGGAAGGAATAGTGGAATGCCAAATTAGGGTTATCAACCTTTTACTCTGGAGATGTTGAGTGAGATGACCCGGTGGAATGAGTTGCCTATTCTGGGGATTCCAGTGTAGCTAGGGCACTTTCTGTGTTAGCAGGGAATGTTAACCCCACCTTTATGAAAGCCTCCCACACATGCTGAAAAGGGGTGTCAATCTCCAGCCATCATTTTGGGTTGTTATTTGAGGTATCTTCGACAAGGCTCACCAGATCATAGCACAAAGGTTTCATTGAGTTAGGTCTTGCTCCCTCACCCAGGGTTGAGTTCACCTTTAATTCATTTTGTAGCTCACCAAGATCACATGTGAACTTTTTTTCCTGGGAGAAGTAGGGGCTGGGCACCCAGTCACTTTCTTCTTTTCCACCAATATCCTTATATTAAAGGGTTGGCTGACTGAAGTGCCTTCTCCACTGCTGTCTATCAAAGGCATCATCCTCCACCAAACCTCTTCTCTCCATATCTTCGTTCACTTTATCTTGCCACCTAATTCTGTCTCCCTCTCGATCTTCTTCCTCTAACAGGTCTTCCTAAGCCCTCTTCACTCCCTCCTCATCGTCTATCCTTAACACAATATCATCTCAATTGTGACTCTCTTATCAACTCTGGAAGCTTTACTAAGCCTGCTCATCTTTTTATTTCATCATTTTCCAATCAGTCAAGTTAGCGATATTCTCAAAATCCACATCAGCATTCTTATCTCTGTTTTCTCAAGCTTTACCTCCTCTTTTCTTCTTAGAGCCAATGTTTCTGATCCATACATTAACACTGGTCTTATCACTGTGCTATAGATCTTGACTTTTAGCTTGATTGGTATTTTCTTATCACATACTACTCCAGCTACATCTCTCCACTTTCCCTACATAGCCTTTATCCTACTGTCAACTTCAACCCCACATCTTCCCTCTTGACCCTAAGTAGATACTAAGTATTAAAACTTTTCCACCTGTTTTATTCACATTTGCCTTTAAGCCACCCCTCTCTAAAGATACCTGCCACTATCCAACCCTTCTCTGTAGGGCATCCTCATCTTCAGTAGTAATCACCAGATCATCAACGTAAAACAACTACCACAGCACTACATTCCTGATCTCTTCAATTAACACATTCATGACCAGCCCATACAAGAATTGGCTTAATGCTGACCCCTGGTGTAATCCAACACTTATTTCAAAGTTTTCCATTTCCCCAGTTGCTGTTATTACTTATGTGCTCCTTCTTTGACATATCATCTCAACCAGCCTAACCAACTTTTCTGGGACTCTACTCTTCCTCAAGCACCAGAACATCATTTCTCTTGCGATTCTATCGTATGATTTCTCTAGGTCTGTAAATACACAATAAAGCTCCTGGTTTCCCTCTAGTTTCTTTTCCTGTTGACATGTAAAAGTGGTGGCTTCGTAATGTCTCCATCTTGGATATTTCTTTTGGCACTTGGTTGGGTGGAGGGTGAGCACTGATGAAAATATTGTGCTGAACATGCCCGCCTCATAGTGCACAAAATGATCATGTGTGGATCAGCAAAGAAAGCCCTAGAATCACAATGGAATCATAGCGATAAAAAGTGCCAGAGATGGTGACACTTGAGCTCCAAAATACGTATTTGGTCTGGTATTGGGACGTTTCCCGCTAGGCCAGGCTATGTCCTGACTTGTCTGTAAGTACAGGCGTGATGTTTATTGAGTGGACCGAGGAATAACCTCTAGAGAACACACAATGAGTTTCTGTAGAGGGGGAATGCCAGAGGCGGTGACACTCTGGGTCTGGAGGGTACAGTTCCGCACTTGTTTGGTTGCAAGAATTTGCACTCAGTGTTGTGTTGCAACCATCTAGTGTGGAGGTAGGTGTGCTCATGTGGTGCATAGAAAATGATCTCCCCAAAAAGTCATTAGAAAAGATCCTAGTTGTGGTGCTGAGGATTCTACTACCTAAGCCACTCCTCTATGCGCTTAAGCAAATGTTCACTGTGGAACAAACTCAAGCTGTTTGCAATGGAAACAGATGAAATGGTCCTACTTAACGCCTTAGAAATCCTTAAGTCATCGACGGTGAACACAAAGGACCCGACTCCAGGAGAGTCATGTTTCCCTGAGGAACGACCCTCTATTTCCTGTCCCTATTGGTCATTTGTCCTAAGGACACTACCAAAGTTAAGCTGCAGCGAAGGTTGAAGTTAGCTGAAGAAATCTTGGTTTTGAACTGACCTTAGTCCAAAGGTTGTCAAGTCCCTGTTGCAGGTTCACTGATGTGCTAGCATTTAATTGCTCTGTCATGACAAGCTGTATCAAGTTTTATTTTCTTGTATGACTTGTATGTAACAATTTAAATATCTTCTCCTTAAAATTTTGTAAATTCAATTGATGAATAAAGCTAAAGTTTTATGCGCAAATCCTTAAATAAGGGCATATATCATGCTCAAGAGTCCTCCGTGCAAAATAGCTTAATTAAAATTATGCAAGCTAAAATGACGCAAGTGGTACACAGACAGAGAAATAGATTTTTGTGAAGGGTTGCCTACCGTGGCAGATAAGAAATTCAATAGTGATCATATGAGCATGTAAGATGCCCAACTTATGGTTTTCAAAGTTATGCTACCTGAATGTACTGTAAAGGTTATTCATAAAAACGGAACGTTTAATGAATTCTAAGATTGCTGCTTGCAACAGAGGCCTAGGAATCCTGGTAAGATCTACTTGGGTCCAAGGGTTCTTGGCTCAGTTAGGACAATTTTGCAGCTGGATAACTGAATCAATGACTGCATAGGAGAAACAAAAAGGGGTGACAGCAAAGAGAAGTAGTCAATTGAGCAATATACTAGCCACCAAAGTTGTTGGTTTAAAAGAAAACACTAAGCATCCACTAAATTAAGTATAATTTCACTAAGAATGCAAGGGATATTGCAGGTGCTTCTCTTGATCCCTGTGCAGTGGTAGATATATATAGATAATATATATATATATAGATATATATATATATATATATATATATATATATATATATATATATATATATATGTATATATATATGTATATATATATATATATATATATATATAATATATATATATATATATATATATATATCTATATATATATATATATATATATATATATATGTATATATATATTCTATATATATATATATATATATATATATATGTATAATATATATATATATATATATATATATATAGTATATATATATATATAGTATATATATTATCATATATACTATATATATATATATATATATATATATATATATACATATATATCATACTATATATATATATATATATTATATATATATATATATATATATATATATATACATATATAATATATATATATATAAGTCATATCACATTACCGTGATTCATATACATATATCGAGCTACAATGTCCTTTAATATCTAATTCGCTCTACCTCGGAATTAATATATTTTCATATATGCTTAACCGAAGGGGAATTTTTTTTCTCGATAATAGATTTACCTGTACTTGGGCGCGAACGCAGGTACATTATAAATCCAGGAACGTCAGTGGAAGCTATAACCACTCAACCACGGTGGTTGAGTGGTTATAGCTTCCACTGACGTTCCTGGATTTATAATGTACCTGCGTTCGCGCCCAAGTACAGGTAAATCTATTATCGAGAAAAAAAAATTCCCCTTCGGTTAAGCATATATGAAAATATATTAATTCCGAGGTAGAGCGAATTAGATATTAAAGGACATTGTAGCTCGATATATATATATATATATATATATATATATATATATATACATATATATATACATATATATATATATATATATATATATATATATATATATACATATATATATATATATATATATATATATATATCTATATATATATATATATATATATATAAATTTTTTTCTACGAAGGAAAATACTAAAAAATGAGATAGCCGAGTACTTTCAGTCGTGTTCGGACCCTTTACTAAGGCAAACTGATTTTACAGAGGACAACATAGTCAAAAGAAGGCATAATTTCCATACTGACACTACAAGATTAGCAATAAGGGCGATTTCACTCTACAGAAAGGAGGAAACGCCTGAGAGTAGCCACACCTTGGAGGACACACGCAGTAAACAAGTTATTCTTCCAGAAAACAGAACATTTTGAAAAAACACGGAAGCATAAACAATTTAATATCATGAAATTTACACAAATTTTCCCCCAAAAATATTATTAATGAAAAGATGAAAGAAAATATAAATATATATATCGAGCAAGAGAAAAAGGGAGAGAGAATATTGAACCAGAGAGAGGAAGAGAGAGAGAGAGAGAGAGAAATAATAACTATATACATGTGGGACTAATTTATTAGTAGTTCATTTATTTTAAGGTCCTTCATAACTATCTTACAAATATATGGGTCCAAATGGTACATTCCCAGACTAAGATTTAGGTTGTTTTTATTAGTGATTTGTATAACTGCCGATTCCAGTAAATTTCTTGAAACATAATCATTAGATCTAGCAATTACCGAGGTATCACCCCAATTAATACAATGAGATTTTTCACTCAGATGGATAAACAGTGCATTTGAAGTCTGGGCTGTTCTAACTGAATACATATGCTGCTTAATACGTACACATAAATTTTTACTTGACTGACCAACGTAAAACGATGGGCAATCCTTACAAGGAATTTTGTAAATGATTTTGTTATTTGTTATAGGACTATTCTTAATTAGCATATCTTTAATGGTATTGTTATAAGAGAACACTACATTAACATTAAATGATTTAAATAATGATCTTATGGTTTCAAATCCACGAAAATAAGGTAAGCTAAGTACATTTTTAGGCAATTCTTTTTCATTAATAGCAACACTATAAACCTTTTTGTGAGCTTTTTGATAACATAAATCAATTAAATGAGGTTGGTAGCAGAGATCGTTTCCTATCTTTTTTATGTATTCTATTTTTTGGTCAAGATATTGTGGACTAGTGATACGCAAAGCGCGTAGGAACATAGAAGAAAAAATTGAAATTTTAATATTAAGATGGTGGCCAGAATAAAAATTTACATATGTTAAATTATTTGTGGGTTTTCTATAAATACTGAATTTGCATTGGAAAGATTCTCTATGTATTAATATATCTAGGAAAGGGATGACATTGTTATTTTCAATTTCAACAGTGAATTTTATGGATGGCACTAAATTATTCAATTTAGACAGTAAATCATTTACATCGATACCAACAGGTAAGACTACTAAGATATCATCGACATATCGGTACCATTTTATGGGGACAAGTGTGATATTCGGGAGGTGTTGTCTCTCAAAAAATTCCATATATAAGTTTGAAAGGAGAGGTGATAAAGGGTTACCCATGGCCATACCAAATATTTGTTGGTAATATTCTCCATTAAAAATAAATCTGCAATCACAAATACATAACTTAATCAAGGAAATTATGAGACTAACGGACATAGGCAATTCATGCAGTACAAGTTCATTACTTAAATATTCTAGCACAGAGTCAATAGGGACTTTTGTAAACAAAACATACATCAAAACTGACAAAAATATCGCTAGGGTTTAGTACAATGTTATTTAATTTTTCCACAAGATCAAGAGAATTCCGGATGTGTGAATTAGATACAGTTCCTAGTAGTGGGGATAACAATTTAGTAAGATATTTAGATAGTTTATAAGCAATTGATCCTACAGTACTAATAATTGGGCGCATAGGTTTGTTTTCCTTATGAGTTTTGACTACTATGAAATTCAGGGCCTCTGTTACGGTTTTTTTGGATTTTGCTCCTTATCAAAGCATCGGAGGTAGCTGAAAGTTGACATATGTATATTTTACAACTACACACAAATTTTGTCAGCATTATCAATAACCTAAACCCGATAGTTTTAATTTTTATAGAGTAAAAATGATCTAGCCGACGCCATGGCCAATGATTGCGAGCCAAGAGTCGAAAAACATTCATTACGTAAGCAAGGTAAACATCGTTTTACGAAATGTTGCCCCGCCCATCCACCAGACAGAAACCCATTCACCTTATTCCATCTGCTCTGAAACCCATAGTAGTCAAGAATGGCTAACAGGATTTGGAATTGTCCCTGTGGTAGCAAAACTGCATTTGTCTTACGACTTGCAACTTTATACAGTCAAGAGAAAGCCCGTGGCCATACTTACTATAGCTTGAATAGGTAATTATTCAGTTTCTAGTTTAAATCCAATGTTTATGGTCTGATTTGTATTTAGCGTAACGTGATTATAATACTTGTAATGTCATTCAGGATTTTGAACATTTCCATTAACTATTCACTATGCCACCAAGAGAGAGAGAGAAAGAGAGAGATTGTATGTAAACAGTCTTTATATAACTATTTTTGTTAAAATAAGATTTTTATCCAAAGTAAATACAAGCTTATATGTGCTAAAATCTCAAGCAGACCAACGGATTATCCGATATAATTGTTTTTCTTTTTCTTTAGTCTGTACGACCATGTTGGATATAAAGACTTTATGAATGGCGGAACGATACATAGATGTGGGTGGGGTATCTGTGCTAGGCGTAGTAAATACTAACTGTAGCAGTAGTGCCGCAAAATCAGTAATAGCAGCAATATACATAAATTAAAAGTTTAGGCCAACTGCTGGGATCCCTGAGGATCATTTAGCCCTTCTTACAACTACTCGAGAAATTAGTTTTTATAGCCAGAAGTTAGATTTTCTAATACAACAAACAATGTCCATGATAGCCTTCATTGTTATCCTGAATTATAACGAGGCCAAAGTGGGTGGAACCTCATGAAGTCATCATTCTGACTATAATTATTGGTGAAGGTTTAAAGCCAAAATACGGTACCGTCTATTTTTTTTTTTTTTTTTTTTTTTTTTTTTTTTTTTTTAGTAAATAGGTAGATAGCCGCTAAATAAAATTGCTTGACATTGGATACAGCAGTTATCAAATCAAGCTTGTCTACTATGTCTTTGAAAATTACCAACTATTCCCTACATCTTGTCAATCTGATTGTGACCTATAAAGTAGATTAGAATTTCTTAGGACACTTATATTGGGAGTTAGACTAATAATCGAAGTGTTTTTGTATTTATTAACATATTTTGTTGGTTTGTTCATTATAACAATTATCAGTGGAGAAGATTCAGAGTTCATAAAGGTGTACTGCTTTGCTTGTATTTAAATTTTTGTCATTGTTGCCAGAGGTATAGCCTTCGTTACGTATAGCCAATCATCCATCGAGAAAGTGGGAAGAAATGCTGTCATAAGTTACGTAACGAGTGCGTTCGAAACCTTTTCTCTGAGTAAGTTGGCCCGTCTTCAAAAAAGGTAACTTTTACATTATAAGTACCAAATTTATTCAACCTACGTAAAGCAGAATACAATCAAAATTTATGTGTAGATATAATGTGTATTCTGAATAAGCGTTATATATATGAAATGCATAGATAAAAAGTTATTGCCTAAAAACCGTGTTACAGAAGCCCTGAATCTCATAGTAGGACATATAAATAAGGTAATGAGGGACACTTTGCAGTTAACTTACGCGAAAGTTCTTTTTTATCATTAAGAATTTGTTTGATATTGATGTTAAAGTTTTTAATTACTTGGTCAAACGGATTTTTTGCAAGTTTTCTGTAAGTTATTTCATCCTCTAGTAAAGTATGCATGCGTGATATGTAGTCAGTTTTGTCAAGAACCAGTAAACTATTGGATTTATCAGCCTTGGTAATGTGTAAGCTATTTTCTGTAGCGAGCGGGGAAGTTATTTTCATGATAGGCATGCATAGCACTATATGTCATGCCTTTGATAATGTCTAAATGATTTTGTGGTAGGTCACAGTATTTTTCAAACTTATATAGAGATGTCGCTATTGATAAAGCTTAGGGTTTGTTACAAATGAAGAAAGACAACCCCAAGCCTAATGCACGCACTGCATTATCACTTATTTGTTTGCTCGATAAATTCACCTTACAATCACTGTCTCTCTCTCTCTCTCTCTCTCTCTCTCTCTCTCTCTCTCTCTCTGTGGTTCGATATTCTCTCTCCCTCTTTCGCTTGCTCGATATATATATTTATATTTTCTTTCGTCTTTTCATTAATAATAATTTTTTGGGAAAATTTGTGTAAATTTCCTAATATAAAACTGTATATGCTTCCGTGTTTTTTCAAAATATACTGTTTTCTGGAAGAATAACTTGTTTACTGCGTGTGTCCTCCAAGGTGTGGCTACCCTCAGGCGTTTCCTCGTTTCTGTAGAGTGAAATCACCCTTATTGCTAATCTTGTAGTGTCAGTTTGGATATTAAGCCTTCTTTTGACTATGTTGTCCTCTGTAAAATCAGTTTCCCTTAGTAAAGGGTCCGAACAGGACCGAAAGTACTCGGTTATCTCGCTTTTTCATTTTTCCTTCGTGGCAAAAAACCTTCATTTATGCATAGCATCACGTTTTATATACTTCGTGATCAAGTTATTCATATATACACACACATATATATATATATATATATATATATATATATATATATATATATATATATATATATATATATATATATATGCATAAACAATAAGACTAATCAACCTCTTTGTAACTAACAACGTGTTCTCTTTCAATGGTAATTTTTATAAACAAAAGTTTGATTGTAATATGGGCGGTTCCCTATCCCCGCTTCTAGCAAACCACAATATGGTCTGGCTTAGATATGTAGATGATATTTTTACTTACAAGGATGATTGCTGGGGAGATTTCATTGAATTTTTCAATCAACTAAATTCGCTAGTTCCGACTATAAAATTCAAAACAGAATGGGAAAAGGACGGGAAATTGGTGTTCCTAGACGTACTAATCATAAGAGAGCAGAATAGACTGGCGTTCACAGTATACAGGAAACCCACTTTCGCTGTTTCATATATTCATTTCCTAAGTTATAATGATGTATCCGTAAAGATCATGGTCGGGTGCAACCTATTCCTCAGGGGGCTTAGAATATGTTCAAATGGGTACGTATATAAAGAATTCAACACGATTTGCCAACACCTAATGCAACTGCTTTGCCCACCGTACATTATCGAGAAGGCTATAAATAAATCGAATACAATATACTATAGAGGTCCCACTCAAAATAGACAAATAGACTTCAGCAATAAAATAAAAATTCCATACGATGAAAACATCCAAAAAGCCACATTACACCTCAGGTCTAATAATCCTTTTATTTTCCATTATCCCAAATCCATCAGGAGTTCGCTCATTAACGTACACCTAAATAAAAGAGAAGAAGCCAGAGTTACAAGATACCGTGTAGCAATTGTGGTGAGATTTACGTTGGGGAAACCAGTAGATCCACCTCGCAAAGATTAGCAGAACACGAAAAATCAGTGTGATATGCATCAGAGAACTCGGGGATTTTCCTACATATTAGGGACAAAGGCCATACTATTAACTGGAGTGGGGCGGAGCTGATTTTCAAAAGTAGCTGTCCGTATAAAAGGAAAATCTGGAATCTGCTATGATCAATCACACCAGCAATATGAACCTGTCAGGACACTGGAAATCGGATGACATCGACGAACTAATCCATTAGGCCGCTCCTCAAGCAGGTGTCCAAGAACTTCCGACCACCGGACGAGTCGCTAGACAGGAGTTAATGAGGCCAAAAATCACCGGGGAATAGTTTAATTTTCACCCTTCCTGGGTCACCAACAGAGACTTACTGCCACACCTACATATGTTTTTGTACATATACTCATATAAGACATCCTATGTCCATTTTTACGAGTGATTAGGAGCACAGAAGGAAGTGCTCGAAATATATGGTTGCAATGTTAAAATAGTGATTTATGGGTCCATTTATCTTCATATTATACTGTTGTATTACAGTGAAAAGACATTCATATATATATATGTATATAAATATATATATATATCTAAAATAATTTACAAAAATAATATATTATATATATATATGTGTGTGTGTGTGTGTGTGTGTGTCCACACATACGGTACATATACATCAATATTCATATATATATGCGTACACACACACACACACACACACACACATATATATTCTATATATCTATATATATATATTATATCTATATTATAGATTTAATATATATTATACATATGTTGTGTGTGTGTGTGTGTGTGTGTGGTTGTGTGTGTGGTCGTAGCGCATATATTATATGCAATGTTGATTGTATTGTACCGTATGTTGGTGGACAACACACCCACACACGAGAACAACACCACCCACCAACAATATATATATAGGTACTGATGGTCACCTATTTTGTGTTGTTTTTGAAAGCTATTGTTTGAAGTATGTTGGTGTTGTATGTTAAGGTTGTTGTAGCCTGTGTTGTGAATTTACTGCAATTAACGTTGTATTACCGTAAAAAGACACACACCACATCACACACAAACACACACAACACAAACACCACAATGTTATATATATATAGATAATATATATATATATATATCTATATATATATGTGTGTGTGTGGTGTGGTGTGTGTGTGTATGGGTGTTGCGTTGTGTGTTTTTTACTGTAATACAACAGTATTGCAGTAAATTCAACAACACAGGCACAACAACCTTAAAGCATACAACACCAACAATAATTCAAACAATAGCTTCAAAAAACACACAAAATAAGTGACCATCAATACCTAATACTCAATACTGCTACCAAAACACTGATTGTCCAACACCGGCTCTCATCACAGACTCCCTCACTTCTCTCACTCTCAACAGACGCTTGCCACTGATATACACGGCAATTGCCACAACAGACACATGCCTACGGAAGCCATCAAACCACTCCCATTTATTCCTCAACCAATTTTGCTCTCTCTCCCTCTCTTTCACGCAACCCTCGGAGACATTGTCAAATATAAGCTACCATCATTGCTTCTCCTAGTGACATATGGTATAAATTGTCACAACAAGTTGTAAACAGCAGCAGTGTAAAATATTTCAAAATAAATCTAGACTGTCTACTTTTGTTATTCCTTTCAGTATTTTGAATGTCTCTATAAGTTTTCCTAGCACTTGTCGTGTTTCTAGGTCATACATGTTCAGGCTCGCTAGTCGTCTTTGGTAACCTATTTGCCTGATGGATGGAATTACCTTGTGGCTCTTGCCTGTACCCCTTCTATTCTATTTATGTCCTTTCTTGGTGTTGGTGACCAAAACTGTGCTGAATATTCAAGATGCGGACTAACTATTGATGTGTAGAGCTGCAGCACCGTTTCCTTATTTCTGTTTCTGAACTGCCTCTTTATGTATCCCACAAGTTTCTGTACCTTCTTTTCAGCTTTGATGCATTGTTTTGTGGATTTTAAGTCCATTGTAATAGTAATTCAACGGTCCTCTTCTTGTTCTACACTATTTATGTCATTCCCAAACAGCAAGTAGTTGGCATTAGGGTTGTTTGTTCCTATTTGTAACACTACATTTATCCAGGTTAAAAGGCATTTGCCATCTTTTTGACCACTCTCTTATTTTCCTTAGACCATTTCTTAAACTTTCAACTTTATCTGGGTCTGCTGTATTTACACTAAGTTTGGTTTCATCTGCAAATTTAGCTATCTTGCTAGTGAAGCCTACAATCTGACTATTCCTATTCTTCACCATTTATTACGATTCTGTTTACTATTACTTAGCCAGTCTGCTATTTCTCCCACAATTCCTAAAACTCTAACTTTCGTCATTAGTTTCTTGTGTGGAACTTTGTCAAAGGTCTTTTGGAAATCTAAGTACAGTATATCTATTGTTCTACTACTGCCGTAAATACCAAGCATGTTATGATAAAAACTATAAGAAGTTTGATAAGTAGGATCTGTTTTGTCTGAAACTGTGTTGGCTGTTTAACAACAAGTTGTTTCTATCTGTGTGCGTGTGTGTGTATGTTTGAGAGAGAGAGAGAGAGAGAGAGATTATAATTCTGAAGATTGTTACATTGTTTCTAACTCCTGTAGGTTACAAAGAAGTAGCAGGTGAAGTTTCTTTGGCAAATATAAGCATTAAATACATGCATAAAACATCATATAATTTTGTTTTGAGTGTTTCTATCAATATTTTACTTGTGTGCAGTCTTTACACATTATCATAATTTAATGATAGATTTGAGATTTACTCATTAATCTATCCTGGGGGTGTGGGTGTCACGTGACCAGGTGCCTCCCCCACCTTAAATTCGCCACTGTCCCTGTGGCACTGTAGGTTAAGAAAAACAAGGTTATAAAAAAGAACTAGTGCCACACCAAGTACATTGTGATAACTAAATTAGTGAACTAATTCTAAAGTTAACACTTAGAGTAAAACAGGATTACTTCGACAGAACTGACACAGAACAGCTACAGTTACGTAACACTCAAAATAATAGAATCTATGATCACTGATAAGATGCTTCGTTTGCAACTGCTTTTGTTTAATACTGTTGAATGACACACGTGTATATACAATCTATAAGATATTCAGAGGTGTAGCAACTGAAAACTAGGGATACTGTAAAGATTTTACTTTACTTTTTGAGGCACAAGTTTGCAGCAATACTTCATTAAATTTTGTGTTTGGTTTTAAGCAAAATATTTATCGATCGCTCGACACCAAGAGCACAACTAGAATAACTTATTAAAGTATGAGTATCACTGAAGAGACAGATTTATGTCACTGTACTGGGTCACGTTTTCACTGGACTAGGAATTTGGGGAAAACAAACTCAAAGGGGGGGATTTGAGGATATATGAATGGGATTGGAGAAGTTATTTAAGGAATGAGAGCTGGGATTACAGATACTGGTTTAAAAGAAAAAGAAAAACAGTGGACTTTGACATGCGTTGTAGTGCGAACCAGTATGGATGATGACCAAGGAAACTGGTACTTCTTTCTGCCAATGAAGGGAGTAAGTAGGGGTGTGATTGGATTGGCTGATTGCCCCAGGCCATTGGATAGTAGATCTTGGCTGTGGTGGTGAGTTTGGGACTTGGAGTATGAGTCCTTTTCAGGAAGGGCTCATAGGCTTCTAGTGTAAGCCAAGGCATTGGGCCGGATGAGTCTCTCTCAACTCGAAGGTGGAAAACTGAGGTCCAACTGGTAGCTACAGTGGTAGGTCTATCGTGATAAGAGCCTCCTTCCTCTGATACGGCTGCCTACAATAATAGTTTGTAAGGGCTATCTTGGGCCCTTATATCCCTGTCTGCAGCAGCCATCTTAGAAGTTTTCGAAGGGTGACTTTCATTGTCATTTTGTCAATAGGAGGATCCTTCAAATCCCCCAGGGAGTGCTGGAAGAGGACAATATTTCGAAAGAAACTAGTGTCTCAAAGAATAACAATGGAAAGGGGTATCCCTGGGGAGAGAGGTTAACCCTCACAGTTTGTGCTAATATACGCTAATGCATACACCAATGACCTGGCTAAATTTAAGAATGTCCAATTAAAAAAGAATAAAAAAAAACTTAATCCATTAATGGACAGAGGAAGATATGTATATTCATATGGTATAAGAAAAAATTTATAAAAAAAATATATTTACCTTCCACAGAAAGTTGTAAGTGAATATTTCCCACCCCTTGCGGGGCACAATTCCCCATTACATTCGTAAAAAATAGGCTAATTTTACAAAGTTATATAATTTTTTTTTTTGTTTTATTCTATTTTGTCAGGTTCAAATTAGAGCTCAAAAGATATCATAAAAGATAAGAAATAAAACTTGGAACAAATTTCTAGCATATTTATTGTAGAATATTTATGAAATTGTGACGACATTACCCTTTACTACCTCAAGCAAGACTGAGGACTCCGCAGCTCACTCACACTCTTATAGGGTGATCTGAAGAGTTTCCAATAGTGATATATGGAAATAGGAAAATTTTTCCCGCAAAATCGTTTCAACTGTATGGGGCCAAATCTTGATCATATATCTACAATGCCTGTCCACTGCCCCGAAGCTATATGTGATCGTATACTACGATACCTGATACCTGAGCTGCGGGGGTTAAGATTGGGTGGAGTTACTAGGTGCAAAAAGGGTTAGGGTTTGGTCAAAGTTAATGGCTCAAAACAGGCTGCTGATGTGGAGGTGCCAATGAAGCATTGCGCCCCTAGCGAACTTTATACAATAGCGAAAGGAGAGGTGGGAAGATCAAGGCTTGTCCCAAATTTTCCAATGAGTGTTGTGACAAAATGCAGGCGTGCATATGCAGGTGGCCAGCTAGTTTGGGTGGTGTGTAGTGCTAATGACAGCTGGAGGTTGTTAAAGGAGATTATACGGAATTGGATAGGGAAGGGGTGATATTGATAGGAATCATCTGAAGGATTCATTAATAGCGATGCAGATGTTCTGAAAGGGTATGCCAGTGTTCGCTTCCGCTAAAGAATTCCACGGGTAATTCACTCGGAGTGGCTACATATCATGCTATAGTATTCAGTGTTTTGAGGAAAATTTCAGGCAAAGAAAGGTAGGCTGGGCTAATTATGACAATAAGCTGATTTATGATGACAGAGGGGTTGAAAATCGGGGCATATGGGCAGCTATGATTT